>NC_142930.1:79955289-79960289 GCF_046866305.1 Octopus bimaculoides | reverse complement strand
GGAACGCCTCCGTTAGGCAAAGCTTGCAATTGGAGCGCTGGCCCTGGTATGGAGTTCCAGAATCTAAGATGGACCATTTTAAGGTGTATTGGGTATTTTTGTTTTTGAGGTGATGAATATGATTGGCTAATGTTGTAGATTTACTGTGTTTGTCGTATCTAAAAGAGTGCATATGGGCTGCGTAGCGATGTTTAAAGTTTATAGTTGCACCAATGTACGTGGCAGTAGAGTTATGTAATAGATTTTTCACGGTGCATTTATATATTACATTGTATCTTACGCAATGTGTTTGAAGCGGACAGATAGTCCCGGAGCGACAGTTACAAGTGTAGGAGGCTAGAGGGTTGCGTATGCTTGTGGTTGAGTTATTATTATTGGAGGATATGTTATTAGGGGATGTGTAGGAATCTAGATCAGTGGAATTATTGTTATGGCTATTTGTCCTATCAGTATTATTATTGGTATTGTTATTGTCTAGAATATTAGTGGGTTGGGATCCATTGTGGTTTTGTTCCAGTGTACGAGCGTTAGTGTTAGAAGAACGCATATTGATGTCCGTGTTGGGTGTATGTGTGGGTCGGGTGCTGGTGCTAGCATAGTTACGGTTGCTTAGGTTTTGGTAATAGAGCGAGAGTTTATGTTTGTTAGAAGCTGCTATAATAGATTCAAAGTTAGGAGTGGTAGAATACGATAATTTTAAAGTGGATCTGTTGAATATAGAGTGGTATTTGTGTAGTCGTGGGAAGTTAGAATCTAGTATTTTAAAGAAAGATTTGGCTAGGTTCCTAGTGTTAAGAGAGACTGGGGGGGGGGGGGGGTGTACCACAGGATGGAGCGGCCACCGCTTTTTTGGGGGGTTCTGTGCATGTTGTAATTAAGGTGTTTAAGTGGACGGCAGTTGTCTATACTTTTGGTAGGGCTAACTGATTTAAACATCTTAGATTTGGCCCTAGTCTTATAGGTGTGATTGTGGGGTCTGCTTGGATATGTGGGTGGTTGGTTGTGGTTTTGATTGATGTTATGTCTTTGGGGTACGATTTGTGATATAAATTGTTTAAGCCTGGTGTTATGGATGTATTTTATTTGTTGTGAGAAACCACTAGCCGCTAGTGCTTGGTTGTAGTATGGAGCGTGATTGTTAAATATTTCTTCAGAAGAGGATAGATCAGATAAGCGGGTAGAGATCCCTATGATTATGTTATCGAAAGTAGATCTGTGATGATTAGATTGAATATTGAGATATTTAAGGTAATGGTTGGGTTTATGATAGGGGAAGTGTTGCGAGTTAGATAGGTTTAGAGAAACGTCCAAGAAGTTAGCCGTTTTGTATGCGTTTTCAAATGTTATTGATAGATTCATACCTGAGAAAAATTTGTGTAGATCCTTTTTTGTCCTCTCAATGGAAGATTTGTTAGTAGTCTTGGTAATAAGTAAAGCGTCATCCCTATATAGACCACCATGGATGTTAGGGAAGTGTGATTTTAATTGGTGGAGTATGTACAATCCAACTAAATCCGTGGCCTGTGCTGAATCGGAAGAACCCATGGTTACATCAAATAATTTGTTAGAGCTATTAGTATGTTGATTAGCTCGGCACCAGAGCTTGTTCTCGAAAGCTATAAGAGTTTTGCGAGCGTTGATTATAATGTTAATTTCTAAAGGTGTAATGTTAGTAAGATTCCTGGCGAAAAGAATGGCCCTATTTAAAAGCTGAGGAGATATAGATGAGTAATAATTGTTGATATCGAATTGGAGGAACGAGAAGGAGTTTTTGTTCTCCAGGGTGTGGAACCATGTGATGACCTCCCCGGTGTGGTACCATAGATTTGCGTGTAGTTTCTCCTTGACGATTGGTATTATCCTGTCTAAAATGTTTTTACTAATTCTTCCGAGGTCGGATTTTGTAGGGCATATTAGACGAATCGAAGGTTTTGTATTGAAGTCTTTTTTGTGATTCTTGAGGTTGAAGTGTGGAGGTGTGGGGCAGTACGGTTCTGTTCTGTCGTCCACTTTAGCTTCTTCATGATTCTGCAGTGGCTGGTGTTGACCTCATTTAAGGCGGATGTTGATGCCAGCTTGTAGGACCTGTTTAATTGGTTTCTAATGAATTTGATGTATTCCTCCACTGTGATGGGATATAAGTTTCCTGTTTTGTCCGAAAGCACATGTAACTTAGGGGAATTAGAAATTCTTTTTATGGTTTGTGAAAGCTTTTTTTGAAAGTTAGAATTGGACTTAGAGAATTTAATGTTTTTTATTAAATTAATCATGTCCGTTTCAAATTTTTCAAGGTGAGGGTTATGTGGAGGATTATTAAATGATGTGAGATTGAATTTACTGGTACTTGAGTCGTTTCTATATGTCTGGTTATCGTGGAAGAAAGCCTTCCATCTCATTCGTCGGATGAGATCCCTAGTCTTAGCTAGAAGGAGAATAGTGAAAGATTTTTGAGAAGGAATGGGAGTGTCCTTAAGGGAGAAGCCAAGAATCTCTTTATCCATTATTTTTTATGGAGTTACCCGTTATAAGTGCTAGTGAAAGCAGAAGATATCTGTATCTTCCTGGGTTTGGTTAAATCCAATACCCTCCTCAACCTTATATATATATATATATATATATATATATATATATATATATATATTATTTAAAAGAGTTCCAACTCAGTCTGTTTTTTATGATTTATTTATATTCTTATAAAATTAATGTGGGATATAGAATATGGAATATATAATATAAATAGTCAGACGGGACCTTGATGACTGCCATGAGGCAGGAAAGTATACTACTCCTTATATATTTAATTCTCAATATTTCATATATTCAATAAGACATTCAATACTTCATTTCATTTTACTATTTATATTATATATTCTATATTCTATATCCCACATTAATTTTATAAGAATATAAATAAAACATAAAAAGCAGACAGAGTTGAAACTCTTTTAAATAATATATTCCTCCATACACGATCATATAAAACCCTTTTTTATATTTTTTTATTCATATATATATATATATATATATATATATATATTAAAATCTGTTTATTTTCTTCCGTATATTTAATTTTATCACTTAGCTAATTAGTTTTTTTTTTCTTTTGTAGCTTGTTAGCTATAATTTGAATGTGCTTTAATGTAGATAATTTATTTACTCTCTATAACCTTGTGTACTTGAATTACCTTTTGAGGCTTTTTACTTATAAATACTAAATTAATATAAGGCTACTTTAAATTATGTGTACCTAAGGATTTTAATGAGTATATTATATAAGAGCATTATTTTTTAGGTATACCTCTATTTGACCAGGATCTTGTATTTAAATGTGTTTTAATATCTAAATATTTTTTTCTTCGGTTTGAATTTTGTATTCATTCTGATGTTTATAACTCCAGTGTTCCTTTTTTTTGAAATCTACAGCATTTTGGATTGGTTAATAACTGAACTTCATAGTATACCATCATTGATTTTAATTAATTTAATTTATTTGCTTGATTTCAACACCTTTAAGATGAACGGTTGTATATCATTTCATGTATTTTCATCCTGCTTTGCATGGTTTTATAGGTCAACTATGAAAATTGTATATGAATGCTTTCTATTTTTATTGTCTGCATATTAATAATAATAATAATAATAATAATAATAATAATAATAATAATAATAATAATAATAATAATAATAAGGCCCTGACGAGATGTAGTATCCCATATTTTATAATATTTCATAATATTTTATAATATGCAAGAATCGATCTGGATATTGCATCGAAATGATCATAGGTCAATTTCATTGTTATTACAGGTGCATCAGTGAAACTGTCGTGCATGCCTTCGGACACTGTGAGGAGTTGAGGGAGTTGATAACTTATGTCGAACAACTATCGGATGCAGAGAGAGTATAGCTCTTGACTGAGTCCATAATTAAGATTGTACCGCCTTCTTCCTTCAACAAGGAAAAGAAGGCATCTTTTTTCTGCATAGTAGCCATACTGAAAGAAATGGTATGGATGACATGAGCTAAAGGGATTGGGACAGGTCATTTCATCTCCGGATACGGGTTGGTAAGTTATTTCAATTTCCACCTGTTGAGAAAGATCCGTCTGGAGAAAAGGTGCTTGTCGCAAAGTACGTTCGGAAAAAGATGGATGTCTGTAGTAAGGAAGCTGAGGATGAATGGGGCCCTGCTAGCATAGCTGGTCAAGGTGAAAAGAAGGAAAAAGAAAAAACCAAAAAGAAAAACCTTGCGGGTTAACCATAAAAAATAACCCGGAACATTATTTTATAAATTCTTAATTGTATATAATTTTATTTCATCCTTTTATCCAATTTTTTCCATTTCATTGTAACCCAAACCATTTGTAAGGATGTAAGTGTTTGTCTCTTGTAGTGTCCCCTTTATGTATACCTTTATAGGTAAATAAAGAAATTCTTTCAGTTCCAGACCTTTTAAGGTCTAACCACTGATCACACAAGACACAGCCAGTTCCAGCAACAACACAACAGCAGCCACATGGGACTCAACAACTTCGTCCAACAGCATTTGGCGACCTCCATCTCCACCACCATCATTCATCCTGACGTCAACATCTCTCTATGTACTCGCTCAGGTAACAACACTGCACTGTTCGTGAATTACTTCACCATGGATCAACAGCAAATATACAACCTGCGAGAACTCCTGCACTAAGTAACCCAGGCAGCAGCATTACAGTCACAACTTCATACGACACACACCGCTCCGGCTCTGCATCCTCGCCGCAACTTCTTGATACAGTATTTCAACTATCGTGTACAATTGACTATGAACTGGTATTTATCATTCTTGTGTCTATGAACTTACTCCTCTCTTCGATGGTTACAGACATTTTCACTGTCTCTTCTTCATCGCTATCCTTATATGATCTTAACACACATACATCTATGCTTACATACACACACATACATCTTATTCTTATGACAGCCTGTCTATTATTCTGTATATATGATGCACACACA
>NC_142930.1:79947789-79950289 GCF_046866305.1 Octopus bimaculoides | reverse complement strand
GACTACTCATATAACAAAAAGGATAGAAAGAGACAGCACACACAAATATGCAAATTCTACTAGAAAGGTGTCTGCTGGCATGGAGAGGAAGGTGCAGGCTGCCGTTTTGCACACCAAAGAAACAGGGCAGAAACCACCTGCCAAAAGGAAAGGACTACGCACCACCTGCCCCAAAACGGAGGTACACAGATGTAGTGCGTGCTACAAACCAGACCTATCAACAACATGTTGTTGAAAGGGCAGCTGCTGAACAACAATCTTTTTTGTGCATGGCACAAAAGATGGTACAGCAGCTGACCTAGCTACAATCTCACAGATAGGACTATCCCCAATACTCAAGACCACCACAGCAAATAGACCCAAGGTGGGCACCACTGGCAACAACACACACATCACATCGGTGCTCTTACTGAACATCAGAGGACTGTTATCACTTAGTAACAGGACAAAAATCCCTTTCTTGAGAGACCTTGTTGCTTGCAATCAAGCCTTTATGCATAGCACTTACGGAAACACACCTGAAACCAGATATAGGAAATGTAGAAATACACATACCACAGTATGTTGTATTACGGACCGACAGGAAAGAAAGGAGTCATGGTGGAGTTGCTATGTACATCCGCGAAGACCTCACACCCCAGGTCCTTTTGTCACACTCAAATTCAGTATGTGACACACTAATTGTACATATAAGACAACTCAATGTAGTTATATGTGCTACATATCACCCTCCAGATGCTCCAAATCATGTAGGCAAGTTTGAAGACTGCCTTACAAAAATAGAAGTTCTAGTCACATTAGAACAATACATACTTCTTATGGGAGACTTTAATCTGCCAAATGTCAGATGGCCCGAGTGCCTTTCTCTCCCAGGAATGATGCGATATGAACAAGGACAGGTGAATTCCCTCCTGAACCTCGCCAACACTTTGTACATGGAACAAATAGTACTCCAACCAACCAGGGCAGGTAACATACTGGATCTCTGCTTCACAAATAATATGGATCTCATCCATAATGTGAAAGTGACACCGATGCTACTCTCAGATCACAACATGGTAGAGCTGACCATGTACGGACCAAAGGAAACCATGGACATGCAGCCTACAAGAGACTCTCAGAATCATTCCAATTTGAACTTCCATAAGGCAAACTGGAAACAAATTGAGAAAGAGATCCTCAAACAAAACTGGCCTAAATGTCTCTCCTCACCGGACATCAACATGAAACTTAAACAATTCATGTCTCTAATGCAAGCAATATGCTACAAATGTGTCCCGGAGAGAAAGGCCACTGTACACAAGAACAAAATCCCCAGGGAGAGGAAAACTCTTATGAGACAGCGTACAAAAGTTTCAAATCGCCTAAACAAACAAATTGAAAGCAGTGAAAAATCCCGCATGAAAATACAATTGCTGGAGATTGAAAAAAATCTGCAACTCTCCCATGAAAAAGAAAGAGCAGACAAAGAAGCCTGGGCTATAGACAATATAAAATCTAACCCCAGAGATTTCTACAAGTTTGCCAAAGAAACAGCTTCAGTGCACTGCAGGATAGGGCCACTCCTTGAAAAAGATGGTGCACTCACAGGAAACCCAAGGAGGATAAGTGAAATACTAAATGAGCAATTCAAAAGTGTTTTCACTCCACCCCTAGTGCACTTTCAAGTCAGCAATCCAACTGCCTTTTTTACCACTGCAGATATAAAAACAGAGGCAATGATGATCAATTACATCAATATAAAGGAAGACGATGTAATAAGGGCTATAGATGAAATGAACCCAAACTCAGCTACTGGCCCTGATGGATTCCCAGCAATCCTTCTAAAAGTATGTAAACGAGTCCTAGCAAGACCGCTGCAATCCCTCTTTCAGAGCTTCCTTGCATCTGGCAAACTGCCAAGAAAACTAAAGGCGGGTAAAATATGCCCTATTCATAAAGGAGGTAGCAGAGCGGAGGCCAAGAACTACAGACCTATCTCTCTGACCTCGCACATCAGCAAGGTCATGGAACGAATAGTCAGAAGAAAACTAATCGCCTTCCTTGAAGAAAATGACTTGCTGCCTGACACCCAACATGGTTTCTGACCAAGAAGAAGCTGCCTGACTCAGCTCTTACAACACTATGACTGGATACTGAAACAGCTACTGAAACAGCTACTGAACCACTCAAATGTGGAAGTGATATATCTCGACTTTGCAAAGGCCTTTGATAAAGTCGATCATGGAATGATATGTAACAAACTGCGTGATCTCGGCATAGTTGGAAAATTGGGAGAATGGCTTCATGACTTTCTGAAGGATAGAAGTCAGGTGGTAGTAGCCAATGGGGCCTCCTCCAATGACACGCAAATAGTGAGTGGTGTTCCACAAGGCACTGTTTTGGGACCACTACTGTTCATAATGGCTACTCTCAGACATGCCCTCAGCCACACAGAGAGCCACGGTCACAAGTTATGCAGATGATACAAAAGTCTCACAGGTAATACAGAACCCTGAAG
>NC_142930.1:79905289-79937789 GCF_046866305.1 Octopus bimaculoides | reverse complement strand
AGGCAGACAAAACACAAACCCCTTCAGGTAGATGGCCCTGCTCGATCTGTAGAAAAGGAGTGGGAAGTAACTCTATAAGATGCACCCAGTGCAAGCTATGGACACATAAGAGGTGCAGCAATATCAAAGGAAGGTTAACTAGGAAGTTGGTTTTTGTTTGCAGCAGATGTCCTGGAGCTATAAATACTGGAAATGTGCAGAAAACAACTTCTGCCACATTCCAGGGAGAAAAACTAGAAGTGGTTGATAGCTTCCCCTATCTTGGTGACCAAATAAGCAGTGGAGGTGGGTGCGCTGAAAGCGTAGCTGCTAGAATTAGAATAGCCTGGGCAAAGTTCAGAGAGCTCTTACCTCTGCTGGCGACAAAGGGTCTCTCTCTCAGAGTAAAAGGCAGATTGTATGACGCATGTGTACGAACAGCCATGCTTCATGGCAGTGAAACATGGGCCGTGACTGCTGAGGACATGCGTAGGCTCGCAAGGAACGAAGCCAGTATGCTCCGATGGATGTGTAATGTCAGTGTGCATACTAGACAGAGTATCAGTACCTTGAGAGAAAAGTTGAACTTACGAAGCATCAGTTGTAGTGTGCAAGAGAGACGACTGCGCTGGTATGGTCATGTAGCGAGAATGGATGAGGATAGCTGTGTGAAAAAGTGTCACACCTTAACAGTTGAGGGATCCTGTGGAAGAGGTAGGCCCAGGAAGACCTGGGATGAGGTGGTAAGGCACGACCTTCGAACATTGGGCCTCACCGAGGCGATGACTTCTGACCGAGACCTTTGGAAATACACTGTGCGCGACAAGACCCGGCAAGCCAAATGAGACCTAAATCTAAGGCCCAGCCAGCCCACTTATGCGTACCTTCCTTCCTTCATTGGACACTAAATTCCACTTGTGAAGACCTGTTGAGGCAAGTGAAATCGAAATCGAGTTGCCAGCGCCCCCGGACTGGCTCATGTGCGGGCGACACATGAAATCTTTCGAGCGGGATCGTTGCCAGTGCCCATGGACTGGCTCATGTGCGGGAGACACATGAAATCTTTCGAGCGGGATCGATGCCAGTGCCCCGGGACTGGCTCATGTGCGGGCGACACATGAAATCTTTCGAGCGAGATCGTTGCCAGTGCCCCTGGGCCGGCTTGCGGGTGACACATGAGGTTTTTCGAGCGAGGTCGTTGCCGGTGCCCCCGGACTGGCTCATGTGCGGGCAACACATGAAATCTTTCGAGCGGGATCGTTGCCAGTGCCCCTGGACTGGCTCTTGTGCGGGTGACACATGAGCCTTTTTCGAGCGAGATCGTTGCCGGTGCCCCTGGACTGGCTCATGTGCAGGTGACACATGAAATTTTTTTCGAGCAGGGTCGTTGGCAGTGCCCCTGGACTGGCTCATGTGCTGGCGACACATGAAATCTTTCGAGCGGGATCGTTGGCAGTGCCCCTGGACTGGCTCATGTGCAGGCGACACACGAATCTTTCGAGCGGGATCGTTGCCAGTGCCCCTGGACTGGCTCATGTGCGGGTGACACATTAGGTTTTTCGAGCGAGATCGCTGCCGGTGCCCCTAGACTGGCTCATGTACGGGCGACACATGAAATCTTTCGAGCGAGTTCGTTGCCAGTGACCCTGGGCTGGCTCTTGTGCGGGTGACACATGAAATGTTCCGAGCGGGATCGTTTGCCAGTGCCCCCGGACTGGCTCATGTGCGGGCGACACATGAAATCTTTCGAGCGGGATCGTTGCCAGTGCCCCTGGACTGGCTCATGTGCGGGCGACACATTATATCTTTCGAGCAAGATTGTTGCCAGTGCCCCTGGACTGGCTCATGTGCGGGTGACACATGAAATCTTTCGAGCGGGATCGTTTGCCAGTGCCCCTGGACTGGCTCTTGTGCGGGTGACACATGAGGTTTTTTCGAGCGAGATCGCTGCCGGTGCCCCTAGACTGGCTCATGTGCGGGTGACACATGAAATCTTTCGAGCGAGTTCGTTGCCAGTGCCTCTGGACTGGCTCTTGTGCGGATGACACATGAAATGTTTCGAGCGGGATCGTTTGCCAGTGCCCCCCGGACTGGCTCATGTACGGGCGACACATGAAATCTTTCGAGCGGGATCGTTGCCAGTGCCCCTGGACTGGCTCATGTGCGGGCGACACATGATATCTTTCGAGCGGGATCGTTTGCCAGTGCCCCCGGACTGGCTCATGTGCGGGCGACACATGATATCTTTCGAGCGGGATCGTTTGCCAGTGCCCATAGACTGGCTCTTGTGCGAGTGACACATGAGGTTTTTCGAGCGTGATCGTTGCCGGTGCCCCTGGACTGGCTCTTGTGTGGGTGGCACATAAAAGACACCATTTCGAGCGTGGCCGTTTTCGTGCGGGTGACACGTAAAATCACCCACTACACTCTCTGAGTGGTTGGCGTTAGGAAGGGCATCCAGCTGTAGAAACTCTGCCAAATTAGATTGGAGCCTGGTGTTGCCATCCGGTTTCACCAGTCCTCAGTCAAATCGTCCAACCCATGCTAGCATGGAAGGCGGACGTTAAACGATGATGATGATGATGATGATATATATATATATATATATATATATATATATATATACAAAAATTTTATTTTTCAAATAAGTTATATAGCAATCTTCTCTACCTACAGTTATCACATTCGGTTAAAATGTCTTACAGTTAAGCTGGTTCCTATGTATTTCCCTGAAGAGAAGATTACATCTTTATCAACATCACTTATTCCTTTGGAAGGAACCATTTGTAATCTTCGAAACATATGTTGGAAATAAAAGAATTCATTTAACATATGCGTTTTACTCCATTTACTAAATTTATATATTTACTCAAGTACCCAAAATAACAAGGAGTTTCTACCTCATAAACAGGAGTTACACCACAGTCATTTTGTGATCTTTGCTACCCTGGTATCTATTAGCCAATTTATTTTGTTGGAGTTAATTATTAACTAAGAGAAAATAAATACATATGATAATATATATATATATATATATATATATATATATATATATATATAGAGAGAGAGAGAGAGAGATAGATAGATATATATATATCCATCTTACTCCTCCAGTCAATAACAGAGAAATTCAAGGCGGGTTGCCCCTGGGAGCTCCTCTATGCCGATGACCTAGCCCTCATAGCAGAATCACTGCCAGAACTAGAAAAGAAAGTTTGGGTGTGGAAGCAAGGTTTAGAATCAAAAGGCCTAAGAGTCAATGTAGCAAAGACCATAGTTCTAGTAAGTAGGAAGGCGAACTCATCACACACACCCTCAGTGTGCCCTGCTCGATCTGTAGAAAAGGCTTAGGTAGAAACCCCATAAGATGTACCCAGTGTAAGCTATGGACACATATGAGGTGCAGCAATATCAAAGGAAGATTAACCATGATGATAGCTTTTTTTTTTTTTGCAACAAATGCACAGGGGCAATAAACACCACAGATGCTCAGAGCAGTTTCAGCTACTTTATGTCCTTTTTTGAAGGTGAATAGCAAAATTGCTCAAATATCGTGCTTTGACAGTTCCATTTCAGATGATTGTAACAACAATGAAAAAAATATCAATGTTAATTTATTGATGCATTTTGTTAATTTATTGATGCCTCAGACAATTACAAAAAAATGTTTTAAAAAATTCAAAATTCTGCAAAAATTTTGTACACATTCTTCAAGGTTCAAAATGTTGCTTACTTTTTACTCAACTTGATACATATAGAATATGTACATGTGTAGACATTGAATTGCTTGCTAATACTTGCTGTGGAAGAGTGTGAGAAACAGTTATATGTCTATACCAAGACATCTGAGTGGAAATCTGCTATTCTGCATGAAATTACATATGCACTTATATGATCAATATAGACATGATAATAGTATAAAAAGTGGATTTTTTATTTAGGCTTAATGCCAGTACCATCATAAAATAACTAAATAATATATTTAGTAATTGATGGCTCTGGTCTGTTGCCATAAGATGTTTATGTTGCACCATACTATGCATACAGCAATTTACATGTATATGATAAATCAATTATTCATATTTTTTCTGCCTCAATATTTTTGAACTGTGAATTCCCAGTTTGTGGGTGAATACAAAGGATAAAGTTAACAAGCTCATCAACTGCAGGGTTAGCAAATTGCACCTTTTCACTAGTTTTACACAGAAATCTGGTTATATTTACTTAATTCACAATGGGAAAGGGATTTAGTAAAAGTATTAATTTTACTAATTCTAATCTAACTGAGACATAATGGCAGAGAAGTTGAGGTATTCTCCCTCCTTTAGCACATGGTCACCTTACTGTTGTTTTGCTTTGTTCTTGGATAAGTCACATAATTTCTCTTGCTCTAGTCTACCAAGTTAGCAAACAGGTTCCACAACTACTTTATTGAATAGTTAGCAGTAAAAATGACATCTGCATGCAAAACAATGTTGTCAGCATGATGCAAAATCTACAAATTTGTATACATCAATTTCTATACTTGCTGCAATTGACAAAAAAGGATTGATGTGAAATTGCATGCTCTCTTTCTTAATCAATCCATTTTTTGCTCATATACAGTGTCAGACCTCTAATAGATGCATATACATATACACACACATAGATGCATACAAACATCATCAACTTCTCCCTTTTTCCAAGTACATCTTTAAAGTTTCTCATGTGTGCCATGCCTCTAATGGCTGGCAAGGCCAATTTTTGGATGAAACAACTGTCCTTTGAGGCCACATCTAATGGTCAATGGAAATCTTGGAGTTTGAAGATCTTTCATCATAGCTGTTTATCCTCTTCAATTAGTATAGAATAATTGTTCTATCATCTCCTGTGTGTTGCTCCCAGCCAAGTTCCTATACAATGTAACTCCAAAAAGGACGTTGAGAACAATTTGAGCTGCCCATGTCACTTTTGGAAAATTCTTTTGTCATATTTTCAGGAACCAAGAAGTTGAAACTACAAACCAAACTTACGGTGAACCAGATTTCCACCTTAGTCAATAATTGCTGGACATGTACTTTGTATTGTCAGGACATCCCAAATTTGAAATGACTTCATCTACAGAAACATTTCATTATGAATATCAAATGGGATGATTATGTCAACAATCTTGCAGTTTTTGAATAGGTCAAAGCCAACAGTACTGAGGTTGTCGTCAAATATAACTTCAATTGGGCAGGTCATATCCACACATGAATAGTGGCAGATTTCTAAGGCAAAGTCTCTACAGCATATTCAGCAATGGCAAAAGATCATCCAGTTGCTCCTTGTAACACTACAAAGACCAAATGAAACAGATGATAAAAAGCACCAACATCAGCTCTAAAACCTGAAATACAGACATATACGTGCACATACTACACTTTTTGATACCACCTTGTGTGTGTGTGTGTGTGTACACACAAACAAGGTGACATCAAAAAGTCCCCAGACTAGTTTTGTTTAATGAAAACTAACTTATTTACCTAAGTTTTAATATCTCCTTCAAAATAGTCACCTTGCTCAGCTATACACTGGTCCTAGTGTTCCTGCTACTTTTGAAATCCAGCCTGGAAGTTGTTTTCTGTAAGCTAGTCGGGGACCTTCTGCAATTCACTCTGGATCTTGACAATGGTGTTAAAACGGTGACCTTTGAGCATTTCCATCTTGGAGAAGAGATGGAAGTCCACAGGTGTTGAATCTGGTGGATAAGGCAGGTACGGAATTAACACCATGTTGTCTTTGGCAATAAACTCATGAATGAGAAGAGTTCAGTGACAGGCAGCATTGTCATTGTGAAGAATCCAATTCTTTGCACTCCACAGATCCAGTCACTTTTGCTGAATATCCTCCCTCAAACACTTCGAAACATAACAGTAGAATTCTTGATTTATGGTATGGCCCTTGGGGACAAAGTCTCAATGCACAGAGGTCACAAAAACGATGAGCATGCTCTTGATTGAGCTTCAGCTTTGTCATGCCTTCTTTGGTTGTGGAGAGGAAGAGCTCTTCCATTGTGATGACTGCTGCTTTATCTCAGGGTCGTTGACCCAACTCTTGCCACCAGTGATGATCCTCAACATAAAGGATGGATCATCAGTGGCATGCTGATGGAGATCTTGACAGACTTTTACGTGATGTTCTTTCTGTTCAGTGGTCAGAAAGCAGGGGACAAACTTGGCAGAGACACGCTGTATGTTCAATTCAGACATTAGGATTACCTGCACAGACCCATACGACAGACCAACAACATCAGCAATGTCATTAATTGTCCTCATGCACAAGCTGATGAATTTTCTCCACATTTCTGAGCATGACGCTCATGGCAGGTCTTCCAGGTTGCTCATCACCTTCCAGGGACATTCTTCCACTTTTGAAGTGCCTATGCAGTGCTGGATTAACCATTAAGCAAAATAAGCATGTGCTTAGGGCATCAAGGGAAGGAGGGGACACCACAGAAATGGTAAATGGTTTATGGCACAAAAGAAATAACCTTAAACTTGCTAAAATGATATTCAGGATGCCTTTATCTCTACAAAGTATAGATACAGATGTGTTACCTAAGATTAATTTTGAGGATCTGATCAAAGACTTTGCAATTCAAAAAAGTAGGAGGAAACTTTTCAAATATAAAGTGGAAGTATGCAAAAATAAATATTATTTTCCCTCTTCCTGTTTTGTTTCATTTTGAAAAATAAAAATTTATTTTATGGTTTGTTATTGTTTATATTTTTATTGTTTATATTTTTATTGTTTATATCTTTTATGGGAGCACCAAAATCTTTTAAGTGCTTAGGGCCTCAATGGGTCTTAATCCGGCCCTGTGCCCATGTCACTTGAAACATTCTGTACAACCCATTGTCTCATCGCCATAAGCTTGCCAAAGCATGCTCAATATCTCTGTAGCAGACTTCCCAAGTTTAACACAAAATTTCACATTAGCTCTTTATTCCAACTTTCTGTCCATGACAAAATTGCAGACTACAGCATACACATGATCACAAAAACACAAATTTCACAACTTGTGAAGTAAACACTGCAATGTCACTCAGCATGCTGCCTCATAAAGGTCACTGTGACCTGATGAAGCTCTCACTGTGCATGCAACCATGTGCTGCTATCTGTTTGCATGCTACAGAACTAGTCCAGGAACTTTTTGACACCACCACTTACACATGTAGATAAATGTATATACACATAAAAACGCACATAAGTACATACACAAAATCTTTTTGAATAAAAATACTTCTTTGGCTTAGTGAAGTAACATGGCATAAGAAAAGAAAAGGTGAATTATCAAGATGCTAAAATGACTATGATGATGAGGTTGATGTCAATAATAGTGACATTAATGATGATAGTGATTACAAATTAGTGAGCACAAATTTATAGGAGAGATATTTATTGCCAATTGAATCAGTTAAAATACATTTCCACATTACTATAACTAATTTTATTGACCCATCTAGAGAAATGAAAAGCAAAATTGATCTCAACCAGATCAATTTTCAAATTCAGAATGTAGAAAGCATGTAACTAAATATTCTAAAATCGTTGAGTCTAACTGTGCTTTCTGGCACAACACTTTTAAGTAAAGAAACTGCATTAATAAAAAAAGAAAATCACAAGAGAAAAGTGAGTTTGCTTTAAGCCATAGATATTAGACAGAGTGCCCTAAGCATGTGCTTATTTTGCTTAATGGTTAATCCAGCACTGCATGGGCACTTCATAAGCAGAAGAATGTCCCTGAAAGGCGATGAGCAACCTGGATGACCTGCTATGAGCATCATGCTCAGAAATGTAGAGAAAATTCATCAACCTGAAAATTAGCAATATATGAGGGGCTAAGACTTTCTCACTTCCCGAGCTTTAAACTAATACATCTGTTTATTGTTTACACACCCGTCTTTGTCTTTTATTTTTTTGTAAATTCTCACTATATATTAAATGCTCACATGATGGCACCAGTTTTATCCTGTCTCCACTTCGTAACACTTCAAACTTTTCTTGGACTATTCTATCTGGATTCTCTACCTGGACTTTCTTCTACTCTCCTACACTCGGGCGCCTACACTTTGGCTACACCTTTCCTACTCATGGATTACACTGGACTCTTCCTGTGATGAGAAATCACTCCAATACACTATGGTGCTCGAACCTTTTGAACTTTTCAAAACTTTTTTGTACTTTCTGCTTTTTCCTATTGTCGTTTCTCTAAACCTTTTTCTATTTTCTCTCCTTATTTATTTCTGTGTTCCTTTCTGTCGAAGAGCGTAAGCTCAAAACATAAAAAACTTTCTCACTTCCTGAGTGTTAAACTAATACATCTGTTTGTTCTTTACACACCCGTCTTTGTCTTTTGTTTTTTTATGTAAATTCTTACTATATATGTAAAACCTTGACAAGAAAGTTCCAAAAAGAAAATGGCATGAGTAAGAAATTTTGTCACTGGCAGAATATATTTTAAGTTTCCTAACACATACATACACCACAAAAGTACATGTTCACATGCTAGTGATGCTAGAAAACAGAGAGTTCAAGTGTTATGACTGTGAATGTGCTTGCTGAACACAAGCTGGGCTGGAGAGCCACCTGCATACACATGGTCATGCAAAGTTCAATGAATGAATAGCACTCAGTTTGCAAGAAGGATCAATTGGTATGTATGTATAAATATACATATATGTTGGCTGATGCTGATAAGCAAGAGACACAGAGGTGTGACTTTGAGAAGCTGCTGAATGTGGCGAATGCAAAGAAGAGAGAGCTGACTCCATGCAGAGCCAGCCAACAGAGTGACCAACTATCTAAAATAACAGCAGTAGGGTAGACAAGATAATAAAGAATATGAAGCAAGAGAAAGCATCTGAGTCATCAGAGATAACTGCTGGGATGCTTAAAATAAGTGACAAAGTAGAATAGAAGAGAGGTACTTGAAAAGAAAATGAAGTAATGCTGGCCAATATCATCATCAATTGTTATAAGGGCAAGGGAGATGCATGAGAGATAGAAAAAACTTCAGATGCATCAAGTTGTTGGATTAGGTGATGGTCCAAGAATTTGATGAGATGCAGTTCAGCTTTGTCACAGGAAGAATCACTACTGATGCCATATTCCTTATGAGAAATACATGGCCAGAAATATAACTCTATATATGGCTCTATATATGCAAACCGACCCTGTGGGCTCTTTTGATGTAGCAATAGGGGCTTATGACAGTGCTGATGTATGTGACCTCATCAGGTTGTATATCCTTGATGCCCTTAAGAAGAAATTCCCCTCTGTCCTCTTTGGTCTCTACAGAGATGATGCCCTGGCTATCTCTAAAGGAATCAATGGGAACACCCTAGACTGGCTTAGAAAAGATCTGATTAGCATCTTTGGCTCCATGGGACTGAAAATTTCTATTGAGACCAACCTCACCACTGCAGACTTCTTAGATATCACACTCAACTTGGGTTCTGGTACATACAGGCCCTACTGCAAAACTAATGAGAGGCTAACACACATCAACACAACCTCCTGCCAGCCACCCATCATGTTCAAAAACCTGATGAAAGGTGTTAGCAAGAGGATCATGAACCTTTCCTCTAGCCAAGAGATTTTTGACATAACTGCTCTCTACTATAATGAGGCATTAGCTGCTAGCAGATTTAGGGACAACATCTCTTACATGCCAGGCCCTAACACCCACAGAAGGAAGCGCCACAGAAATATCATTTGGTTTGTCCCCCACTTCTCTCTCAATGTAAAAATGTGTACAGGTAGGATATTCCTTAGGCTAGTAGATAAACACTTCACACAATCACATGGTCATGGATGCATTTTCAACAGACACAACCTCAGGGTCTCTTTTAGCTGCACCCTTGATATTAAGAGCATTTTACTTAACAGCCCTAGGCCACAAACAGAAGCAGGATGTTCATGCATGGACTATAACAGATTCTCAGTGGGAATCTATTGCAAAACTAAGAGAATTGTCTATGAAACTGAGGTGGTAGCCGATCCTAATAGCAACAACAGCAGCTTTCCCAATGACTACTACAGTAGTAGGAATGGCAGTACCAATAGCAATGGCAGCAACCTAAGCAAAAATAGCAGCAGCACCACCACCAATGATAACAATAATAACAGCAACAACATCAGCCATCATGATAGCACCTATAACAGCTCCAAGAACAGCAACAATGATGGCTATAACACCAACAACAGCACTGCCACCAATGATGTCCCCTACTCCAGCACCAACACCAACAACACCAGCAACAGTAGAAGCATCATCAGCAACAGAAACAGTGTTGCCAACACTTGCACACAAAGATACATTGGATATTTCAGAAACATGTTGAAGCAGTGCCTCTCCAACCACAGGTCCTCTTTCAGGATACACTTTGTCCTTAGCCAGCCATGTATGGTGGCTGAAAGATGAAGGAACTCCACAGGTAATATCATGGAAGATCCTAGAAAATCCAGGCCCTTGCATCAATGGGACCAATCATTGTAAGCTGTGCATAGCCGAATGAACAAGGATATTAAAGGATTTCCTTGACTCAAAGAACATCCTTAACTTCAAGATGGAAGTTTTCAGACCCTGTTTGCACTTCAGGAACCCACAAGCCAGCAGGGCCAATTACGGATAGTGGTCGAAGGGAGACAATCCTTTGTTGTTGACAAATAATAACGAAGTCTTTTCCTCCGCCACCAAGAGAGGTCATTCGCTAAAGAGGCCATTGGCGAATGGGTTTAGAGTCTGAAGAAACACTGTAGAGCTGAGTGTTTTATGGATGTAAAACCCTGGGTAAGCCCATAAACCAGCCATATCTATCTTTATCTATGTGTTTGTATATACACACATACATATTAGCATTGTTTAAAGTCCCATTTTCCATGCTGGGATGGGCTGGATGGTTTGACATGAACAAGTGATCCAGCAGATTGCATTGAGCTGGATGACCTTCCTAATGCCAACTGCTTTACAGAGTGTACTGGATGGCACTGACACTAATGAGGTTACCAAATACTTGTAAGGCAAGCCACCTCAATTGAGTGGGCTACATTATTGAAGGTGGTGAAAGTTATGGTAGGACAAGAACATGTGTTTTGCCAGAGAGCAGGATACATGGCTTCCCCAGCTTGAAACCAAGCCAGTGATGTTGAGAGTGTACCTTCAGGGTACAAGATGTATATAAGAGAAAAGAGACTGAGAGACAGAAAGAGTAGGTAGGTCTTCACTACTTCATCCCACATCTTCCAAGATCTTTGCCTTATGCAGATTCCATCCATGTTTAGCAATCATCACTGCTTTCTGCAGCTGTCCTTATGCATTCACATACCATGCCAGCACAGTTTTCTCTCTTGTATGTCACATATGATGTTTCTTATGCTTAATTTTTCTCTTGGCATATTTGTACATTGTTGTACATGCACACTGATGCTGCACTTCCTGTGGAGAATATGAGCTTCATTTCTTTCTAGCCTTCACATCTTTTGCATGCATGGACCATGTCTCTTTACAATGCACCATTGCTGTTCATATACACGCATTGTACAATCTGTCTTTCACTTTGAGTGTTTTGTTACCAGTAGAGGTAAAAGCTTCTGAAGTTTCTTCAGCTCACTCTTATTCTAGCAAGTATACTTTCAGGTCATGCCCCACCACTGTTAATTAGGTATCCTAAGTTACAGGAACTATCTAAGGGTTTTCCTGGAGTATTTGAGAAAATCTACTCCCCATGTATTCTTAGTGTTTATTGCTCCAGCATGAAAAATGGATGTAAAAACAATGATGATGATACATACACACATACACACATATTTATATATATATATATATATATATATATATATATATATGAAAGAGAGAGAGATAATAATTCAAATAAACAGATAAAGACCTTGGGTTTAAATGTACAAAATATATATACATGTATACATGTAAGAAGAGAAAAGTCTTAAAATTTTCAGATGATTAATAATCTTATAATAATTCTGCCTGTCATTCTGTTACTTAGCCCATCAGTAACGCTTTCATGTGAGAGAAGCGTACATGACATGAAGTAGAGGAAATGTAATGCTTTCATGTGACTAGATGACAGGAGAGAGAGAGGAGAAAGAAAAAGGGGAGAGAAAAAGAGGGAGAGAGAAGTGTCCATAACATGAGGTAGGGGGAACGTAATATTTATTACATGATTAAAAAAGTTAGTTGAAGGTAGTGATGATATAGAGGAGGAGAGTTTTAAATATAATTTTAGCAGATGTTCTGATGGTGAGGTCAAAGAAAGGTAGAGAGAGAGAGATGATGGTGGTGGTGGTGGTGGTGGTGGTGGTGGTGGTGGTGGTGGTGGTGGTGGTGGTGGTGGTGGTGGTGATGTTGTTGTTGTTGTTGTTGTTGTTGTTGTTGTTGTTGTTGTTGTTGTTGGTGGTGGTGGTGGTGGTGGTGGTGGTGGTGGTGGTGGAGATGGAGGTGGCAGTGGTGACTGGATTGTGAAAAGTGTATTTTTTTAATATCACCTATCACTTAATGCATGCACATAAGTGTAATTCCATGAAACATTCATGCTTATTTACATGGCAGATATATGCAATTTAACTAAAGGTTGTATCACATGTACAGGATGTTTTTTGTTTTGTTTATGAGTAAAATGGAAAAATTAGAGTGGATATTTATTTTATGAGTTCTGTGTATTAAGTCTAGAAAATTGTGCATAAAGTATATAAAGTGTATATATAAAGTGCATTAAGTTATCATCATATTCCAATTTCTTTCACTTCTCAATGAATAGCAGATGAGCAACTATCTTTCCATACAGATACAACACAGGCTACACTTACAGGTTTTTTAGATAAAAATTTTCAGAAATAACCCTTTAGGCTTACCATTAATTTCGTGAAATATTCACAGATATGTTTTTTTTATTAGAGCAGACTTGCTCAGATTACATACACTCAAAGAGTTAGAAGAGAGGTGTTACAAGTCCGACATCTGTTTCTGAAGGCTCAGTGTTATTTCATAATGTTGGCAGACGTAGGTCATCAAAAATCTGCAGCCAGTAATGGAAGCAAACAAACATTGGTAAAATCCACAGCCTCCTTTATCAGGATGGATAAATAAAAGTTTAACATATCAGATCATTATGCAGAGAAATCTAAAGGTAGAATAGGTATAGTACGAGGCAAGGAAGTGGTCATGGTAGGAGGAGATAAGTGGCTGGATGGGAAGATGTGGAGTGTTGTCACAAGGAAAGGGAGAAGAGGTCAGAGAATCAGATCAAGATGATGAAGGGGTAAAGATATATATTTTTACTTGATTGTTAATCATCTTAAAATTTTAATCTGCCTTCTCTTTTTACATGCATACATGAATATATATTTTGAACATTTAAACCTAATGTCTTTATGTGTTTATTTGAATTATTGTCTCCATATCTGCTCACTTGGATTCCCATTATAACCACTTTTTACCCTGCTGACTTGGTTCTCAGTACAGATATCGGAGTGTAAGTTCAAATCATTTGAGCACTAAGTGTTTTCTATACTGAGATTCTCTTGATATCATCTGTTGATTCCATATATATATATGCATACAAGGTTGTATCAAAAAGTTCCTGGAATAGTTCTGTAGTGTACCAACAGATGACAGCACACAGTTGCGTGTGCAGTGAGAGCTAGCAATGACCTTCATGAAGTAGTGTGTTGAGTGGTATCACTGTGTTTACTTCACAAGTTGTGAAATTTATGTATTTGTGATCACATGCATGCTATAGTCTGTAATTTTGTCATGGACAAGAACAAAGAGCCAACATGAAATTTTGTGTTAAACTTGGGAAATCTGCTACAGAGACATTGAGCATGATTCAGCAAGCTTATGGCAATGAAGCAATGGGTTGTATGCAATGTTTCGAGTAGCACAGGTGCTTCAAAAGCAGGAGAACATCCCTGGAAGACAATGAGTGATCTGGATGACCTGCCATGAGTGTCACTCTTGGAAATGTGGTATCATGCCTCAATAATTTGGTCCCCAGGGTCAAACCATCAGTCAAGTGTCCTACAGCAATGTTTTGAGGGAGCACATTCAGCAAAATGTCAGATCTGTGGAGCACAAAGAATTGAATTCTTCATGATAACAATGCACTCTGTCACTGAGTTCTTACTCTTGAGTTTCTTATTAAATACAACATGGTATCGCTTCCGCATCCACCCTATTCACCAGATTTAGCAACTGCGGACATCCATCTCTTCCCCAAGATGAAAATGCAGCTCAAAAGACACCATTTTTATACTGTTGTTGAGATCAAGAGCAAATCGTAAAAAGGTCCTCAACTCACAGAAAACAACTTCCAGGACAGATTCAAAAAGTAACAGGAATGCTGGGACTGGTGTATTGATGCGCAAGATGACTATTTTAAGAGAGACGATGTTAAATCTTTGGTAAATAAGTTATTTTTTTATTAAGCACAACTAGTCAGGGAACTTTTTGATACCATTTTGTATATATATATATATATATATATATATATATATATACATATACACTATGAGGATATTTAAACTTCTTACAGGGATAGTTTTATCCAAGATATCCTAGTTCAATATATTATATTTTGAAGAGATATTTCTTCAATAAATATATTATAAAACATCAAATATTATTAAGTTTGAAAATGGAGAGATTCAATGGATTATTAATTTATTAATTTATTAAAGAAAATTGTAAACTTAATAGTAATTGTAAACAAGACAACCTTGTGTATAGGTGTGTAGTTGAATCTGAACGGAAGGAATACTATTACATAGGTTCAACTGAAACTCAATTTAAATGGAGAATTGCGAACCATGAGAGTTGTTTTAGAAATAAGCATAAAATCAATACTAGTCTCAGCAAATTTTATGGATGTTAAAAGATATTGGGAAAAATTATAAGATTAAGTGGGAGGCTGTAAGCTATGCCAGAGCTTATCAAACTTCAGATAGGAAATGTCAAATATGTACAGAAGGGATTTTTCAGATAATAAAATCTAAACATAGATTGATTAACTGTAAGAAAGAAAATATTTTAGCTTGTTGTCACTACTTGAAGTATGTTTTTAGAAAATTTAATTAATAAATAAATGATGAATAACAAAACTGAACATTAGAAATATAAGCATAAAATATATGATATCTAAACACAAAGTATATTTTAGAAAATTTAATAAATAAAAATAAAACTAAATATTAATGATATAAGCATAATACAATAAGTTTAACTTAATTTACAAACCAAGCATAGGATAAAAATAATATAAATATAAGCGAAAGCGAAATCATGATGGCACGTGTACCAGTGGAGGACTAAGAACACCGTCCGAGCGTGATCGTTGCCAGAGCAGCTGTCTGGCTTCCGTGCCGGTGGCACGTAAATAGCACCATTTGAGTGTGATCGTTACCAATGTCGCCTTTCTGGCACGTGAAAAGACATTCGAGCGAGATTGTTGCCAGTGCCACTGGACTGGCTCCTGTGCAGTAAAATACACCATTTCGAGTGTGGCCATTGCCAGTACCGCCTGACTGGCCTTCGTGCCGGTGGCAGGTAAAAGCACCCACTACATTCTCGGAGTGGTTGGCATTAGGAAGGGCATCCAGCTGTAGAAACTCTGCCAAATCAGATTGGAGCCTGGTGTAGCCACCTGGTTCACCAGTCCTCAGTCAAATCGTCCAACCCATGCTAGCATGGAAAGCAGACGTTAAACGATGATGATGATGATGATGATACTATATATTATATAATACAATACTTAAATCTCAATCTTTATCAATTAATCAGATAATCAATAACACTAATCTTGATGACATAATACACTTAATATATCTACGTACTAATCTTAAATGTGTGTTACATAAGCCCATATGCATATATGTGTTTTCTCTCACACACACTTAAATATATAATGTTATATAGAATAAACTATGAATCAATATACAAATATAATTATTTGACTAATTACTTTACTGTTTCATATCATAATAATTATAATTGACTTTTTCATGAATTAGATGCAAGCATATAAGGGAATATACATGTATATTAATAAACTGATCTGACTTCATAACACATTACTAACATACGTACACATAAATCAACTTAGACAGTAAACATCTATATACACACACACACATAAACATTAATACATAAACTGAATATCCATACCTATAAATGCATTTATAATTATAGAAATATTTGATAACCTTTTACTAATATACATACACACTTACATGCTAATAAAGTAACTTAAGCAGTAAGGATCTATAAACACACACACACACACACACACACACACACACACACACACACACACACACACACACACACACACACACACATAATCAATGACATGCATACTTGTATTCAATAACCTTATGAAGACATACCTACACACATACGTACACATAAATTAACTTAGGCAATGAACATATGTATATACACATACAAGCACATACATAAACATACACTCACACATAAACCAAAATGGACCATGAACATCCATGTTTTGTAAAAAAAATGCTTATTTCATTTTTATTTATTTATTTTTATTATTAATATAATATTTTATTATTTTCATTATTTATTATTAATCTTTATTTTTATCCTTTATTTTAATTCTTATGTACTTTAATTCATTATTATTATCATATTTAAATAAAAGTAAAAATATTAACACATGCACATGTGCACACACACACAGTAAAAATGCTTTCATCTGTTTAGTCTGCTGGAGTATTTCAACTGATCAAAATGTAAACTCTGTAATGCCCTGAAGATCTTCCACCCAGGGTACTCAAAATGCAAACTTATATTATTACATATGTTTTGTAATTTAAATTAGGTGTGAAGTGAAATAATTGTAGGCAATGTTAATTAATTAATTTATATCCATTGAATCTCTTCATTTTCAAACTTATTAATCATATATATATGTCTATAATATATTAAAAATCAGTTTGAATCTTGCTTGCTTGCAAGGTTTCCCAGCCAAACTGGTGCATAATGGAAAAATACTATGAATTAAGTTTACCCTGAAATGTTAATACGAATGGAATAAAACAAGTTTCACGTAAATCAAATAAGTAGTTTTGAAGATATTAGCAATTTTCAGGTATAAATACCCAAAACAGTGCATAATGGGAAAATATTCCGGAAATAATCTTCATCCTGAAAGGGAAGAAACTCTTATCTTTGTATTAGATGCGGTGACTTGACAACGAAAAAATACAAATTTTTTTACAGTAAATGTTTCTATTTTCGCTTTTGTTAAACACAATATTTTAATCATTTAGAAATATTTCTAAGAGAATGTGATTTCGAAAATGTAAGCTGTTTGTACAGTAAGTATTTATATTTTAGCTTTCTTTAAACAGACAATATTTTAATGTTTTTCAAAAATTATTTTCAAGTGAATATCATTACAAAAATTTATTTTTGGCATATTTAAAAAACAGTTTAAAGTGAAAATGACTTTAAAAATACGGTAAATATTTCATAAAAGACACGTTCATAACCTTGTTGGGAAATAGTTTTTTATCCATAGGTTTTTTCCAAGTGCATTCAACGTGTCTAACCTCCAAAGATTTGGCTGCTATTTCTAGCACGCCCTGCTACCACGTAACAGCTATTTGTGATAAAGGACCTGAAATACCTGTTACATAGTAGCAGAGCGTGCAAGAAATAGCAGCCAAATTGTTCCTTTTCTGGGGAAAGGAGCTGTTTACACGTGATTTTGATGTCACATTCGTTGAAAACCTGTGAAATAACCTGGAAAAGAAAAAAAAGACTCATGAAACAAAACTCTGTTGCCAGGAAACTAACGCCAACCACTCTGAGAGTGTAGTGGGTGCTTTTACGTGCCAACGGCACGAGGGCCCATCACATAGTACTGGCAACGGCCACGCTCAAAATGGTGTTTTTTACGTGCCACCTGCACAGGAATCAGTCCAGCAGCACTGGCAACAGCCTCGCTTGAATGATTTTCTAACATGCCACCAGCACAAGTGTCAGTAAGGCTGGTAACGATCACGCTCAAATGGTTCTATTTACGTGCCACTAGCACGGAAGCCAGACAGCTGTTCTGGCAATGATCACGCTCAGACTGTGCTGTTAGTGCTCTACTGGCACAGGTGCCAGTCATCGAATTTGGTTCAATTACAATTTCGATTTCACTTGCCCCAACAGGTCTTCACAAGCAGAGTTTAGTGTTCAATGAAGGAGAGGTTGGCATGGGTGCCAGTTGTCGAATTTGGTTTGATTTCGATTTCAATATATATATATATATATATATATATATATATATATATATATATATATATATATATATATATATATATATGTATATATATATATATATATTCACACACACTCCCACATATATATAAGTATATGTGTGTGTGTGTATACACACATGTATGTATATATATGTTTGAGACAAAGTGGCTGAACTCCTTTCGGGTGCTGGGCCTCACGGAAGCAATGAGTGAGACCTTTGGTATTATGTCGTGCAAATGGCACCCGTGCCAGTGGCACGTAAAAGCACCCATTAGACTCTTGGAGTGGTTGGTATTAAGAAGGGCATCCAGCCATAGAAAGCCATGCCAAATCAGACTGGAGTCTGGTGCAGCCTTCCAGCTTGCTAGCCCTTGTCAAACCATCCTACCCATGCCAGCATGGACAACAGATGCTAAATGATGATGATGATGACATCATCTTCATCATCTTTTTAATATTATCTTTTTAATGTCAACTTTTCCAAATGAAGTAATAATCAACCAGTTTAGTGAGTAACAAATAACATACACACTGAAACAAAAATCCTACAATGTGTCTAGACATGTTAAGAAGCTAGGACATGTTTTGTTTTGTGAGCTGTAAGTAAATGACATCATCAGCAAAGCCATTGTTTACAGCTGACAAGTGGATATACTTATATCATCATCATCAGCATTGTTTAATGTCCTCCTTCCATGCTGGCATGGGTTGGATGGTTTGCTGGCATAGGTTGGCCAGGCAGGAGCCTGCACCATATTTCTGTGTCTATTTTGGCATGGCTTTTATGGCTAGATGCCTTTCATAACACCAACCACCCTGCAGAGTGGACTGTGCTTTTTATGTGACAACAGCGCAGGTGAGGTCAATTTTGGCATGGTTTTTACAGCTGGAGGCCCTTTCAAATGCCAACCACTTTACAGTGTGGACTGGATGTTTTTTTTTATTTGGCACCTGCATTGGCAGGGTAACCAAGTAACTTTGCGAAACAATGAATCTTAGAGAGGGGAGGGGGCACTGGAGGAGGTGATTTTGTGTTAGATGATGAATGGTTAGAGTGTGACAGAGAGACAGAAACAGGTGTCTTACAGTAGAAGAGGTACATGGTTACCCAGCAGAGAGAGGGGAGAGAGAGAGAGAGAGTTAACAAGAAAGGGGACAGGAACAGGTGTGCAGCTGTAAAGGAGATAGATGGTTACCTAGCCACAGGGAAGAGCAAGAGAAGGAGAGAGAGAAGTTGATCAAGAATGAAGGCAGAAACAGGTGTGCTGCTGAAGAGGAGATGAGACACAGTTATCCAGAGGGAGAGAGAGAGTTAACAAGAAAGAGGGCAGAAACAGGTATGCTGCTGTAGAAGAGATACATGGTTACCCACCCAGAGGTAAGAGCAAGGGAAAAGAGAGAGAGAGAGAGAGTAGAAGACAGCAAGAGAGAGAGAGCATATATATACGTATGTGTATATACAAGAAATGAGGGCAGGGAATCGTCAATTAATAATAGAATTAACAATTAACAATTTTGCCAAGTAGTTCAGTATGAAATAAACCTTTATCGGTAAGACCATTTATCATCATAAATATAAGGGATTAGCAATTGAGTTGCTTCTCCATGTGGCTGGCACAAAGTTCCAGCCAGATCAAGGATGGCATGAAGGTGGAATAGTGAAGTAAGGGCTGCCATAAAAGCAAAGAGATAGGCTTTGAAAGATTGGAAGAATGAGGGTTACAGAGAATTATATGAAGTGACTAGAAGAGAAGCTAGGAGACAGGTATATATAGCAAAGGGAGAAACTAAGAGGTTTGCCAGTATGAGAACAAGAGGTATGGGGTGCTCCAGATTTCAAGATAGGCAGTATTGAGATGATATGGGTATGTGCAGGTGGATAATGGTACATTTGCACTTAGTGAGTCTAAAAAGAAAGAGGCATTGAAGTGCTACTATGAAAGGCTATTAAAAGTGCAGAATGCATGGGAGAAAGAGAGTCATCCCAACGTAGATACAACAGAAGGGCAAGCTATCTTAGTCAACATAAGCATGAGAGATAAAGCAACTAAGGATACAGAGGCAGGGAAAGCCTCTGATCCATCAGGAATCACCACTGAGACACTTACAATATCTGGTGATATAGGATACAGTCAGCTGTATAGTTAATCAAGTTATAGAGTAAGGTGTCATATCCAATGACTGCTACAAAGGTCAAAGAAATATTGCAGAGATATCAAACTACTGGACCACGCCTTGAAAATTACAGAAAGTGTTACAGTCCAGTTATTTTGGAAGAGAATTAGGTTAGATGAGATGCAGTTTGGTTTTGTGTCTGGGAGAAGTATTACTGATGCCCACCTTATTACTAGACAACTTCATGAGAATTATTTAGCCAAAAGTAAGCCATTAGTATTTGTCAACCTGGAGAAAATCTTTGACAGAGTCCCTCACTCCAAATTGGTGGCTGTTGAGGAAGTTTAGAGTAGATGAATGGCTTGTGAGAGCCATACAAGTAATGCACAGGGGTGATGTAAGGTGAGAGTGAGCAATAAATTTAGTGTGTAGGTAGGAGTCCACCAGGGCTCAATTCTCAGTTCGACCTATTCATCATAGTTCTCCACACCATAACAGAGAAATTTAACAGGTTGCCCTTTGATACTACTGTATGCTGATAACCTCATTCTTAAACCAGAAATAGAAAATAAATTCATTTCTAATATACATACACACACATACATACATACATATATATAGAAGCAGAGCGGAGTGCTCTCTTCTCAGTAGGGGTCTGCACTTCATCCCTCTCGCTCCTTCTAGTAACAAGTTTCAAACTCATGCTGATATCCAACACTTTGTGCACCACATCAGGCTACATGCACTATTCCACAATACTCCACCTGCATCTAATGAAGAGGACTGCTTTGCTGACCTGGGCCACCAACCATCCTACTGGACGCCAGCTTCTGGCCAGTTCCAAGCAGTTGATCAATTTGCAAGTATTTGCCAACATGCTGTGGACCAGTTCAACTTTCACAGGTGTCCCTGACATTTCAACATCTCCCCGGCCAAACTCTTGGCTCTTTGATGTCTCTGACACTACAAAGATATTGTTATCAAACTGGCCGACAAAAGTGGAGATGTAGAGATGTGGCGTGTAGACCTTTACAGGGCTGAAGCGCTCTGCCAACTTAAAGATACTTCCAACCCCATGCCTAACTACCAATAGACTGTCCTCCACTATTCATGACTTCATTTCCTCCTCCCATCTCCCTACCACCACCTCCAATTTCATCGTCTGCACCCCACTATTTACTTCCTACCCAAAATTCACAAGCCCAACAACCCTGGCCACCCCATCGTCTCCACCTGCAACTGCCCCACTGAAATGATCTCCCCTCACACATTCACGACACTAATCATGCTCTCCATCTGTTTAACTCTTTCTCCTTCCCTTCTGGCCCTCTCAACTTCTGTTCACTCTCAACATTAAATCTTTGTATATGGTGATCCCACACAACGAAGGCCTTTTTGTGCTTAACCATTTCCTTGACCTTCAGCCAGAATGTCAACCTGACACCTCCACACTTGTTTATTTGGCTGAACTTGTCCTCTCCCTCAACTCTTTCTCGTTCACAGGGGAGTTTTATCAACAAGTCTCAGGAGTGGCCATGGGAATAAGAATGGACCCTAAGTCTGCAAACTTGTTCATTGGCTATGTTGAAGCCCAAATAGTCTTACAATTCACTGATCTCACTCCCGAGCTATACAGTCGTTATATTGATGATTGTATCAGCATGCCCTCACTCTCCTGCGAACATCTAGACTACTCCTTCTCCTTTGTCCAATCCTTCTATCCTGCCCGCGAATTCTCCTGCATTATCTCTAACTCTTACGTTGAATTTCTTGACATTTCTGTCAGCATCCACCCCTCCAATCTTACTACCACCATCCACTACAAACACACTGATTCACACTCCTACCTTAACTTTTCCTCTCCCCACCTTACCCACACCAAGCTCGCCATCCCCTCCTCCCAATTCCTCTGTCTATGCAGGCTCTGCAGTGATGACTGTGAATTTGAGACTCAGTCTCAACTCATGGCTGTCCGCTTCATCCTACATAGATTTATCAGTATGTATATGTATCGTTTGCTTATATATTTGTCAATGTATCTCTACTGAGGATTGCAAAATAATCTTTATTACAGAGCATGAAATATTAAGATATAAGATCATCCAAAATTTTGTAAATCTTCATACTCATTACCTCACATTCGACCTCGAGTTATAAACAGAGAACAACTTTAGAGTACATTGTAGGTATTTGACATCTGCTTCTAGTGTATAGACACTGGCATTCCAGTGCCCTTAATTATAATTATATTTTTATAATTATATACTTAAAAATAAATTTTACTGATGTGGTCATTTTTTTGTATGCTAGCCACTGATATAATCATTTTAATGATTATAACCTCAATTTATAAGTATATGTATATATACATATATATATATGTATATATCCATATATGTATACACATATATATATGTATATACATACATGGATATATATATATATATATGTATATATAGATATATGTATATATGCATATATATATATGTATATATGTGTATATATGAGTGTGTGTGCGTGTATACAAACACACACACACATACGACAGAAGTAAATAGACACCCCATAAAACATCGTTTTATGTTGATTCTAATTTGTAAAGGTTTATATTTATCATTAATTGACATTTTTATATTTCAGGTTCTGTATGTGACTGTTTAATCATGCCATGTACTAAAGAAGCCTTAGAATTTCAGAGGCCGTATTGTGGGTCATTCTGAAGGTGGACATAGTCAAAGTAAAATCGCAGAAAACCTTAGAATCCTGCTTTCTACAGTTAATAGAGTGATTGTGCAAATCACCATAGAGGGGAAGGAGTCCACATCACCTCAACCAGGGCCCTTTGACAAGACCCTTCTCTTTGTTAAGAGAAGTGTGGATGATAATCCTCGTTGCAAGGCATCTCACATACCAGAATAAATTGATGAGTCCTAGAACAGCTGTCAGGTATCTCCACAAACTTGGTTATTATGGCAAAGTAGCAAGAAGGAAGCCACTTCTTCAACCAGTCAACATCAAGCAGAGAAAAGATTGAGCCAGTGAGATGGTGGAGAGGCCACTAGCATTTTGAGACACTGTCATTTTCTCTGATGAGTTCATATTTGCTGTATTTCCTGACAGTAGTTGAGTGTGGGTCTGGAGATTCTGTGATCAAGAATATGATGTGAAAAGATTGCAACCAGCAATGAAACACGGCAGCTATTCTTTGATGGTCTGGGGAGCAATTTGGAGCAACGGTTGATCAGAGCTGGTGGAGTGTGAGGGCAACATAAACTCAGCTAAATATGTATCCATATTGCAGAGAGAACTCCTTCCAATCTTCTCCAGAGGTGAAATGATTAAAGAAGACTATTTATGGAAGATGGGGCTCTTTGTCACATGGCTAAAATGACCCAAGATTTGTTGGATGAGAATGGCATTAAAAAAAAGGTTCAATGGCCAAGCCAGTCACCAGATATGAACCCTATTGAACACTTCTGAAACATAATGGACAGGACACTTCATAAAAAGGACAAGAAGGCATCTTCAAAGCCAGATCTTTTGAGATTACTGCATGAAACTTAGCAAGAAATTCCACAAGAGAATATTTGTCATCTGACCAGTAACATGCCTAATAGGGTCCTTGCATTGAAAAATGCAAAAGGCATGTCTACTGAATATTAAATATTCACATTATGAGCAATAAATAATTTGAAACTATAATTTCAGATTTAAATACTTTTTAATGATTATAAGGGTGTCTATTAACTTCTGTCATGTCTATGTATAAATGTGTATATGTGTGTGTGTGTGTATATATATATGTATACACACACACACACACACACATATATATGTATGTATATGTATGTATATGTATGTCTGTATATATATATATATACATACATACATACATATATATATATATATATATATATATATATATATATATATATATATATATATATATATATATATATATATATATATATATATAGTTCTCCAGGCTATAACAGAGGAATTCAAGACAGGATGCCCCTGGGAGCTCCTCTATGCTGATGACCTTGCACTAATTGCTGAGTCACTATCACAATTAGAAGAGAAGTTTCAGGTATGGAAGCAAGGACTAGAATCGAAGGGCCTTAGAGTCAACCTAGCTAAAACCAAAGTCCTCATAAGTAGGAAGGCAGACAAAACACAAACCCCTTCAGGTAGATGGCCCTGCTCGATCTGTAGAAAAGGAGTGGGAAGTAACTCTATAAGATGCACCCAGTGCAAGCTATGGACACATAAGAGGTGCAGCAATATCAAAGGAAGGTTAACTAGGAAGTTGGTTTTTGTTTGCAGCAGATGTTCTGGAGCTATAAATACTGGAAATGTGCAGAAAACAACTTCTGCCACATTCCAGGGAGAAAAACTAGAAGTGGTTGATAGCTTCCGCTATCTTGGTGACCAAATTAGCAGTGGAGGTGGGTGCGCTGAAAGCGTAGCTGCTAGAATTAGAATAGCCTGGGCAAAGTTCAGAGAGCTCTTACCTCTGCTGGCGACAAAGGGTCTCTCTCTCAGAGTAAAAGGCAGATTGTATGACGCATGTGTACGAACAGCCATGCTTCATGGCAGTGAAACATGGGCCGTGACTGCTGAGGACATGCGTAGGCTCGCAAGGAACGAAGCCAGTATGCTCCGATGGATGTGTAATGTCAGTGTGAATACTAGACAGAGTATCAGTACCTTGAGAGAAAAGTTGAACTTACGAAGCATCAGTTGTAGTGTGCAAGAGAGACGACTGCGCTGGTATGGTCATGTAGCAAGAATGGATGAGGATAGCTGTGTGAAAAAGTGCCACACCTTAACAGTTGAGGGAACCTGTGGAAGAGGTAGGCCCAGGAAGACCTGGGATGAGGTGGTAAGGTACGACCTTCGAACATTGGGCCTCACCGAGGCGATGACTTCTGACCGAGACCTTTGGAAATATACTGTGCGTGAGAAGACCCGGCAGGCCAAGTGAGACCTAAATCTAAGGCCCAGCCAGTCCACTTATGCGTACCTTCCTTCCTTCATTGGACACTAAATTCCACTTGTGAAGACCTGTTGAGGCAAGTGAAATCGAAATCGAGTTAAATTAAAATTGGACACTAAACCCCACTTGCGAAGACCTGTTGAGGCAAGTGAAATAGAAATAGATTGTTGCCGTGCCCCTGGGCCGGCTCTTGTGCGGGTGACACATGAGGTTTTTCGAGCGAGATCGTTGCCGGTGACCCCGGACTGGCTCATGTGCGGGCGACACATGAAATCTTTCGAGCGGGACCGTTGCCAGTGCCCCTGGACTGGCTCATGTCCGGGCGACACATGATATCTTTCGAGCGAGATCGTTGCCAGTGCCCCTGGACTGGCTCTTGTGCGGGTGACACATGAAATGTTTCGAGCGGGATCGTTGCCAGTGCCCCTGGACTGGCTCATGTGCGGGCGACACATGATATCTCTCGAGCGAGATCGTTGCCAGTGCCCCTGGACTGGCTCTTGTGTGGGCGACACATGAAATCTTTCGAGCGGGATCGTGGCTAGTGCCCCTGGACTGGCTCATGTGCGGGCGACACATGAAATCTTTCGAGCGAGATCGTTGCCGGTGCCCCTGGACTGGCTCAGGTGTGGGTGACACATGAAATGTTTTGAGCGGGTTCGTTGCCAGTGCCCCTGGACTGGCTCATGTGCGGGCGACACCCCTGGGCCGGCTCTTGTGCGGGTGACACATGAGGTTTTTCGAGCGAGATCGTTGCCGGTGCCCCTGGACTGGCTCATGTGCGGGCGACACATGAAATCTTTCGAGCGAGATCGTTGCCAGTGCCCCTGGACTGGCTCATGTGCGGGCGACGCCCCTGGGCCGGCTCTTGTGCGGGTGACACATGAGGTTTTTCGAGCGAGATCGTTGCCAGTGCCCCTGGACTGGCTCTTGTGCGGGTGACACATGAAATGTTTTGAGCGGGATCGTTGCCAGTGCCCCTGGACTGGCTCATGTGCGGGCGACACATGAAATCTTTCGAGCGAGATCGTTGCCGGTGCCCCCTGGGCCGGCTCTTGTGCGGGTGACACATGAGGTTTTTCGAGCGGGATCGTTGCTGGTGCCCCTGGACTGGCCCATGTGCGGGCGACACATGAAATCTTTCGAGCGAGATCGTTGCCGGTGCCCCCTGGGCCGGCTCTTGTGCGGGTGACACATGAGGTTTTTCGAGCGAGATCGTTGCCGGTGCCCCTGGACTGGCCCATGTGCGGGCGACACATGAAATCTTTCGAGCGAGATCGTTGCCGGTGCCCCCTGGGCCGGCTCTTGTGCGGGTGACACATGAGGTTTTTCGAACGGGATCGTTGCTGGTGCCCCTGGACTGGCTCTTGTGCGGGTGAAACATGAGGTTTCTCGAGCGAGATGAGCGTGGCCGTTGCGAGTACCGCCTGACTGGCCTTTGTGCGGGTGACACGTAAAAGCACCCACTACACTCTCTGAGTGGTTGGCGTTAGGAAGGGCATCCAGCTGTAGAAACACTGCCAAATCAGATTGGAGCCTGGTGTAGCCATCTGGTTTCACCAGTCCTCAGTCAAATGATCCAACCCATGCTAGCGTGGAAAGCGGACGTTAAACGACGACGACGACAACGACGATATCAGTGTGCATACTCGACAGAGTGTAAGAAGAGCCTTAAGAGAAAAGTTGGACCTAAGAAGCATCAGATGTGGTGTGCAAGAGATACAACTGCATTGGTATAATCATGTGGTGAGAATGGGTGAGGATAGCTGTGTGAAAATGTGTCACACCCTAGCAGTTGAGGGAACTTGTGGAAGAGGTAGACTGGGCCTCGTGCCAGTGGCATGTAAAAGCACCCACTACACTCATGGAGTAGTTGGCGTTAGGAAGGGCATCCAGCTGTAGAAACTCTGCCAGATCAGATTGGAGTCTGGTGCAGCCATCTGGCTCACCAGTCCTCAGTCAAACCGTCCAACCCATGCCAGCATGGAAAGCAGATGTTAAACGATGATGATGATGATGATGATGATGATGTATGTATATATATATATATATATATATATATATATATATATATATATACATGTATGTATGTATGTGTATATCATCATCATTTAGCATGGGTTGTCCATGCTGGCAAGCTGAAAGGCTTTCCCAGACTCCAGTCTGATTTGGCATGGTTCTTTTATGGCTGGATGCCCTTCCTAACATAAATCACTGTGAGAGTGTAATAGGTGCTTTTATGTGCCACCAGCATGGGTGGCATTTGCATGACACCAGTATCTGCCATGACTGTGATTTCACTTGGCTTGTTGTGTCTTCTTCTCAAGCATGACATAATGTCAAAGGTCCTGGTCATTACCTCTGTGTGGACCAACACTCGAAAGGAGCTTTTTGCAAGGCACCAGCATCATCCACTTTGCCTCCATGAAGCCCAGTGCTCGAAAGGTGCTTTTTACATGTCACTGACATATCAGCCATGGCTACAATTTCACTTGGCTTGACAGATCTTCTCAAGAACAGCATATCGCCAAAGGTCTCAGTCATTAGTCATTGCCTCTGTGAGGCTCAAAGTTCAAAGCTTATGCTTCACCACCTTGTCCCATGTCTTTCTGGGTCTACCTCTACCACAAGCTCCCTCCAAAGTTAGAAATCAGCACTTCTTTACATAGCTGTCCTTGTCCATACACATCACGACCATACCAGTACAGTTGTCTCTCTTGCACATCACATCTGATGCCTCATATGCCCAACCTTTCTCTCACGATGCTTACACTCTGTCAAACATGCACACTGACATTGCACATCCAGCGAAGCATACTGGCTTCATTTCTTTCATGTCTACATATGTCCTCGGCTGTCTCAGCGCATGTTTCACCACCATGTAGCATAGTTGTTTGCACACAGACATCATACAATCTGCCTTTCACTCAGAGGGAGAGGCCCTTTGTTGCCAGCAGAGGTAGGTACTCTTTAAACTTTGCCCAGCCTAATCTTATTCTCACAGCTACGCTCTTGTAGTATCCACCTCTACTACTAACTTGGTCACATAGATAATGGAAGCTATCTACTACTTCTAGCTTACCCCACTGGCAGTTAATGGAATCTATTTTCTGTACATTTTGGTGTATATTGTACCTGTGCATCTTCAACATACAAAAGCTAGTTTCCCTGATAACCTTCCTCTGATATTGCTGCACCTTTTATGTGTTCATAGCATACACCAGGTAAATCTTATGGAGTTTCTACCAATTGATTGAGTAGGGCCATCTACCTGAAGGGATTTGTGATTTGTCTGCCTTCCTACTTACTATGACTTTGATTTTTGCTAGATTAGCTCTAAGGCCCTTCCATAAAACTTCTTCTCTAGTTCTGGTAGTGATTCAGCTACAAGAACAAGGTCATCAGCATAGAGAAGCTCCCAGGGGCAGCCTGTCTTAAATTCCTCTGTTATTAGAGGACTATGATGAACAGGAGGAGGCTAAGAACCGATCCTTGGTGAACCCCTACTTGTACCCTGAATCCTTCACTGTACTCGCTGCCCACCCTCACCTTACTGATAGCTTCCCTGTACATAGCTCTCACCAACCACTCATCTATCTCTAGTTCCTGCATTGGCCACCAGGTAAGAGATCAGGGTCTCTGTCAAAGGTTTTCTCCACGTCAATAAAGGACAAGTACAGAGGTTTATCTTTGGCTATGTATTTTTCCTGCATCCACCTTACCAGAAATATAGCATCAGTGGTGCTTCTCCCAGGTACAAAACCAAACTGCATCTCATCTACACTAACTCTTCTCCTAATTAGTTGGGCTATGACCGTCTCTGTAACTTTCATCACCTGATCCAACAATTTGATACCTCCGTAATTATTTCTATCTGACTACCTCTAAGACTTTATCCACCCATTTCTCTGCAAGAAATATGCCCACACCACCTACCCTGTTGGTGTATATATATATGTCTGTGAGTCTTTGTGTTTGTATGTGTGTGTCATCATCATCATCATCATCGTTTATCGTCCGCTTTCCATGCTAGCATGGGTTGGACGATTTGACTGAGGACTGGTGAAACCGGATGGCAACACCAGGCTCCAATCTAATTTGGCAGAGTTTCTACAGCTGGATGCCCTTCCTAACGCCAACCACTCAGAGAGTGTAGTGGGTGCTTTTACGTGTCACCCGCACGAAGGCCAGTCAGGCGGTACTGGCAACGGCCACGCTCAAAATGGTGTCTTGTGTGTGTATGTATATATATATGTATGTATATCTTTGATATCTCTGTAATTATTTCTGTCTTTACTTTTGTAGCAGTTGACTATGACACTGCTACACCAGTCACTGGGTTATGACTCCTTTGTGAACCACCTAATTTACAACATGGGTGACTAGACCATAACCCACACTGCCAGATATTTTAAGCATCATAGCGGTGATTCCTGATGGGCTGGGGGCTTTCCCTATCTTCATATCCTTAATTGCTTTATCTACCAAGGTAATGTCAATTCGGATAGCTGGTCCCTCAACTGGGTCAACATTTGGTTGGCTCTCCTCCTCCTATTCATTCTTCATGTTCAGCAGTCTTTCATATTGGCATTTCCAAGCCTCTTTCTTTGTGGACACATTTCTCTCCTATGACATCACAATTTTCTCTCACACAGTGTCTTGCAATCTGAAACACTTCAGTTCGCTGAACATAGGCAAACTTCTTTTCTGCTTCTCCATTGGCGAGATATACCTGTATCCTAGCTTCCCTTCTGGCTATCTGATACAGTTCCCTGCTACCCCAACTCTTCCAGGCCTATTTCTTTGCTCTAATAGCCCTATCTACAGCATCATTCCACTAATATATCACTCTAAGTCCGGTTGGGACTTTGCACCAGCTGTAGATTTGGTCTGTGGCACTCAGCATGCTGTTATGCAGGAATTCCCAGTTACCCTCGATGTCACAAGTTTGTAGCTCCTCCTCCCTCTCATCAAATTTCCCAATTAGGATGTCCCTAAATCTCTGACCATATAAAGGCCCCTTAAGCTTCCAAATCCATTTTTTTTTCAGATTGGTCTGCTTCTTGGCATCCTTCTGGTCTGGAGTTTAAAGTCACTAATGACTAGTGTATGCTGGGGGTACATTCTTCACCAGGGAGGGTCTTTATATTTAAGAGCAACCAGGCATTCCGCTGTCTGATGAGAATATAATTGATTTGGCAAGCACAGTCACCTGATTGGCTGGCTGGCTTCCTGAAGTTGATGCTGTAGACCAATAGGTTATTTGTATCACAGAACTCCAGTAGCCTTGTTCCCTTTTCCTTTCAGGAACTAATTCCATGGCCCCCATGTACACCATGGAAGATACCAGGCTTCCATCTGATATGCCCACTGAAATCCCCATTGCAGGGCATAGGCAGAGATAATTGCTGCTATATTATTCTGCAAGACTAGCCTGAGCTTAAGTACTCTATCGCACAATCTGACTACCTCTAAGACCTTATCCACCCATTTCTCTGCAAGAAATATGCCCACACCACCTATCCTGTTGGTGTATATATATGTATGTATGTGTGTGTGTTTGTTTGTATGTGTCTGTGTGTATCTATGTGTGTGTGTGTATGTATATAGTAAAATAATGATTCGGATAGAATCAGGTACTTGAAAAGATATGTACCATGTAGGGTTGGATAAACCTGTGGTTTCAGCCTATGGTTAGTAAATATCAAATAGGATATTCTGGTTGTTTACTGAGAGAAAACCAATCCTATGAGTATTTACGGCCAGGGGCTGGTCCAAAGCACGCGTAACGTTGAATTATACATTGTTGGTATACTCTAGAGTGTCCGACTAGTTGTAAATCCCCTTGGTGTATTATAATCATATGAATAATAACAGACAATGGATAATTGTCAGCTCATTACAAATGCTTCTTATGCATCATTTTAATAGAAGAATAAGAACATTACTCCATTACAAAAAACCGTAATTATCAGATGAAACGTAATTTTACAAACAAAAGAATATTCCAAGAATACAGCAGGGACGTGGCTGAAGTCCATTGAGGCCAACTATGAAAAGTTTTTCATAGTTGGCCTTGACTATGGTGCTGCTACACCAGTCATTTGGTATGATTCCTTCGTGAACCACCTGATTTGCAACATGGGAGACTAGACCATAACTCACACTGCCAGATATTTTAAGCATCACAGCGGGGATTCCTATGTAACAATAATCACTGCTGTCTTCTATGTTTACCAACAAATATAATTTGTAATATCCATATGTTGTTGAAACAGTTGTAAATTGTCATAAATAATTGTTGTGCTCCAATTTATGTGATTTGTTCTACATATATCGTTGAAACAGCTGTAAACTGTTGAATAAATGTGATACCAACATATCCATTCTTTACTTGTTCATGTATATATGTATACATATATATGCATGTGTGTACATAGAATTACAGCTATGTTTCTCTATTGATGTGTACATAGACATACATCTATATATTTCTTCATGAAAGTTTTATAAATCTGTGTGTTTGTGTATGTATAAAATAATCTATTGAATATACTGAATATTCAAACAAAGTAGTTTTAATATAGATGTTACTTATACATTCACACACACACACCTAATTACACAATAAACACATGCAGTAATATAGTAAACAGAATCATATGCATACTTGCTCTTCTTTTTGATCTGCATTTTAAGTGGTGCAGCTTATGTTTAGTCAACAGTTGCAGTTCTAAATGTTCAGAGGGAGAAATCCCCCAAAGCAACAAGCTTGTTAGTAAGGTTGTTAGGTGCCCAAATCACACACAGTTCATGCCTGGTTCTTCCATTTTCAACTCCAAACTCAGAAAGATGAAAAGTAAATTTTTTTCCTGCAGAATTTAAACTCAATACAACTGAATAATGAACTGAATGATAGCAGCAACAATTTCAATAAGAAAAAAGTAATATATATCACTGCCCATCAGAAAGCAAGGTAGTTGAAATTAACATGGACCCTCCTCCGCACAATCATCATCATTTTAATGCTCACTTTCCCATGTACTGGCATGTGTAAGATGAAATACACTGAGGCAGATTTTCTACTACTGGAT
>NC_142930.1:79865289-79900289 GCF_046866305.1 Octopus bimaculoides | reverse complement strand
TTGAGGGAATGTTCACACCAATGGACGATGCTTGTTCTTGCATGAGTGACATGTAATCGTCAGATGCAGGACTATTGGTCAGATTTTGTTGTTGGGGTTCAATGTGAACATGGGGCTGATCCAAATGCACTGATCCATTGATCTGTGGTCGTGGTCGTGTGCGTGTGCCACGCACATTTTCTGAGGGTGATTTCTGTTTCCTTTTCCTCAACAAAATGAAAATAATGAGAACTATGATTATTATTATTAAGATAAATGAGACTACAATACAAACTATGAAAAAATCACTTGTAACATTTGGAATATCCTCTTGTTTCCCAGCAGCTTCCTTAGGCTCGATAGCAGCTGCAACTGATGTTAGACGAGGTGTCAAAGATGGCTTTAGATCTTCCTCTTTGCTTCCTGGTGGATGGATGTTGATTTCAAATTTACCAGAAGCTGGTTGCACATTCATTGCAACAAGTTTGAAAGAGAAAGAGTCAATAACACTATGGTTATGACCTGTTCTGTCAGCTTCATAGAGGATATCTCCATTTTGCACATCTTCATGGGTAAAACTTTTGATTAGAGTTCTTCGTCGAATTTCTCTTTTTCGGATAGGAGACCTCTTAATGAGTTGACCATACAAAGGAGACTCAGTTATGTGAAATTGAGGGTTGTCATTTGTTACTTCTGCTAGTTCAGAGGCATCAAGAACTGAAAGGTCAATAAGGGCTTGATCTCCAGCAATAGCTTTAAATGGGTGTTGTTTTAAAAGAGGACGCACAGTAATGTTAAAGCGAGCATCATAGACACGGCTGTCAATTTGTGGAAAGTACATACGTACTAAGAAATAGTCTGAACCAGATGCCATGTTTGTTTGAATGTAGAGTAAAAGACTGTTTTCAAGATCTGTTTGCGAGAACTGGCTAACAATCATATCTTTGAGATAGAGGTGACCATACTGGGGTCGACGTGTGATGTTGTAGCGGACATTTTCAGAAATTCCATTTGTACGAATCTTAAAGTTATTAAGGCTAATGTAAGCTGCAGACTGAGACTGCAGAACTTCAATGTCTGAATATTTGACAATATTTATAATGACTGGAATGACAGCAATATTGAACACAATATAGAATTGCTCAAATTTGCCATCGCTGACCTTAAAAGTGAAAGAGCCTTGGTGCCTGCTACCATCATGTAGAAACACCACTATACCAGCATTGACTTCACGTTGAGTGAACTGAGAAATTGGAACGTAATAACTGTTGTGAAACACTAACATTCCATTGTCAGCTTTTTTAATGATAGTATAAGTGATATTTTCTGGTGGGGTATCTGGATCAGTTGTCTCCAAATGTTTGCGTGTAATGTTCGCTGTTAAACCTTGAATGACTTGAATACCAGGGTTTTGAGTGAGCAGTACAAGATGTTGGTCATTGACTGGATAAATGGTGATGTTGAACTCATTTTCTAGAGTACGACTGCTCACATCAAGAGGTTTGCTTGTAATGTTACGTATCTTAATATTCAACAAGAATTTGAAGGAATCCTGCAAAGTTTCATTGCCGTTGTGCTCATACTTGAGACGCTCATGATTGATTTCTTGTTGAGAAAAGTTAACTCCGGGTAGTAGTAATCCTCGATCAAGAAGTAGTTTGCCATAACGAGGTGGTTCAGTGATTTCATATCTAACAGTGACATGTTTCTTTAGAATTTTCAGTTCCCGCACATATTTGTCAATATTAAGGTTATGTTTGGTGAAAAAAGCACTGCCACCTTCAACAACTTTCAATGGAGTGAGACTAATCAGCATGTTTTTGTTTTCTTGATTAATGTTGCCATATGAGATACTTATAAACATTATGTCTTCAATGCTGTTTGCATAGAGAGTTTCAACTCGGAATTTAAAAAAATCCCGCTGGGACCAGTTATGCAGGTTGGCTTTATGTCGATAAAAAATACGACCGCTATCAATGTCTGATTGTGTGAAATGATGAACTTCATTGAGTTGTTCATCCATTCGAGACACAATCTGACCATAGTGCGGACGGGTCCTCAGCCAGTACTTTATAGCATTTGTTTGGTTAGGGTTATTAGTGCTTGCAGACAGGTATTCATTAGTTAGAACTTGCATTGTATTTGGGTATACTTCCATTGGTTTGTTAACATCAAGGCTCAATATAAGGGAATGTGCTGTTATTTTAAAAATATGTTCATTATCAAAATTTGAACCATCTGTGATGCGGAACTGGAAGCTTCCTGTGCTGCCACCTACAAAATAAAAAATAATTCATTATTAGCATTTCAATGAATAAACTAATGCAGTCTTTCTTAAGTTAAAGGTTTATTTCTTTTTGAAAGAAGATAAAGGCAGTCAATTTTATCTCAAGAGTGAAGAGAACGATTTGCAATAGCAATATCAACCCTAGCGAGATTTGAAATTCATATATTAATAACTGGAACAAATATGATTAAAGTACATAGCCTACTAACTTCTGAATATATCCTTTTGCACTAACCACACAGCCTAATTCAAATCAATGAGATAATGTTTCATTCTTAGAGGTACAACAAGGAATTTGTAGGAGAAATGTGTGATATTACATAACTTTCAAGCATTATCAAAATAAGCAAAGAAAATTGATTTCATTCAGGAAGCAAAACAAAATTTCATATTTGGTAGTTGTCAACCAATGAAATAATTGATTTTCTTGGTTAATTTGATTCAATACAGTCTCTTTATTTTTGTATGAGAGGGTAAACAATTAATTAAATTGACTGAATTTTCAATATATTATGGGCATTTTAAATTCCACCGAAGTTGACTTTGCTTTTCATCCTTTCGGGGTTGATAAATTAAGTATCAGTTGCGTACTGGGGTCGATCTAATCAACAGGCCCCTCTCCCGCCAAAATTTCAGGCCTTGTGCCTAGAGTAGAAAGGAATATATCTAATTTATTGATCTTTGGAATGATAAAAGTAAGGTTGATAACTGGAATTTCAGCATAGTATGTAAACAGGTGGAAGAAAATACAACAAAGTATTTAGTCCAGCACACTACAATTTCTTAATACACATTGAAATAATTATTAACATCAGTTTAATAATACACACTGAAATAATTATCAATTTTAACTTTTGCTAATGAACTAAAACTTCAGGAATTCCTTCTAATTTGACACAGTAGTATAAATGAAACTGCTTTTTTAAATCTTCCATGCTACAAGGAAGTCAATAGAAAAAAATAGTTCTTGAGTTACAAAACACTTCCATAATGTAGGGGATCTCGGGAGAATAATAGAAGTCACTGTCAAAGCTGAATCACAATTTAATCATTTCATTTCAATTCCCAGTTTAACCATTTCATTTTACATCTTACACCTTTAACTTGCAGTCAGCAGCCTTAAGTAGGGTGGGTTCTAAGAGGCTAACTTGTTCCCATTATGCTATCATCATCATCGTTTAAACGTCCGCTATCCATGCTAGCATGGGTTGGATGATTTGACTGAAGACTGGTGAACCGGATGGATGCACCAGGCTCCAATCTGATCTGGCAGAGTTTCTACAGCTGGATGCCCTTCCTAACACCAACCACTCCGAGAGTGTAGTGGGTGCTTTTATGTGCCACCGGCACGAGGGCCAGTCACGCGGTACTGGCAACGGCCATGCTCAAAATGGTGTATTTTACGTGCCACCCACACAGGAGCCAGTCCAGCGGCACTGGCAATGACCTCACTCAAATAATTTTCTAATGTACCACTGGCACAAGTGCCAGTAAGGCGACGCTGGTAACGATTACGATCAAATGGTGCTATTTACGGGCCACTTGCACGGAAGCCAGACAGCTGCTCTGGCAATGATCACGCTCGGACAGTGCTGTTAGTGCTCCACTGGTACAGGTGCCAGTCATCGAATATGGTACAATTACGATTTTGATTTCACTTGCCCCACTCGCAAGCAGAGTTTAGTGTCCAATGAAGGAAAGGTTGGCATGGGTGCCAGTCGACAAATTTGGTTCGATTTCGATTTCAGATTCACTTGCCTCAACAGGTCTTCGCAAGCAGAATAAGTGAGCTGGCTACATCCCTGGCAGAGGCCACAGATTATGCTCTCACTTGGCTTGCCGGGTCTTCTCACGTACTGCATATTTCCAAAGGTCTTGGTCACTAGTCATTGCCTCGGTGAAGCCTACAGTTCGAAGGTCGTGCTTCACCACCTCATCCAAGGTCTTCTTGGGTCTACCTCTTCCACAGGTTCCCTCAACTGCTATGGTGTGGTACTTTTTCACACAGCTATCCTCATCCATTCTTGCCACATGACCATACCAGCGCAATCGTCTCTCTTGCACACCACAACTGATGCTTCTTAGGTCTAACTTGTCTCTCAAGGTACTTACACTCTGTCGAGTATGCACACTGACATTACACATCCATCGGAGCATACTGGCTTCGTTTCTTGTGAGCTTATGCATGTCCTCAGCAGTCACGACCCATGTTTCACTGCCATGTAGCATGGCTGTTCGTACACATGCGTCATACAGTCTGCCTTTTACAATTAGTGAGAGGCCCTTTGTCACCAGCAGAGGTAAGGGCTCTCTAAACTTTGCCCTGGCTATTCTTATTCTAGCAGCTAAACTTTCAGCCCCCCCCCCCTACAAATTTGGTCACCTAGGTAGCGGAAGCTATCAATTACTTCTAGTTTTTCTCCCAGAAGTGAGGCAAAGTTTGTTTTCTGCATATTTTCAGTGTTTATTATTGCTCCTGAGCATCTGCCACATACAAAAACTATCTTGCTAGTTAGCCTTCCTTTGATATTGCTGCACCTCTTATGTGTCCATAGCTTACACTGGGTACATCTTATGGAGTTTCTACCTATGCCTTTTCTACAGATCGAGCAGGGCCAACTACCTGAAGGGGTTTGCATTTTGTCTACCTTCCTACTTATTAGGACTTTGGTTTTGGCTAGGTTGACTCTAAGGCCCTTCGATTCCAGTCCTTGCTTCCACACCTGAAACGTCTCTAGTTCTGATAGTGACTCAGCAATTAGGGCAAGGTCATCAGCATAGAGGAGCTCCCAGGGGCATCCCGTCTTGAATTCCTGTGTTATTGCCTGGAGGACTATGATAAATAGGAGGGGGCTGAGGACTGAACCTTGGTGGACCCCTACCTCTACCTGGAATTCTTCACTGTACTGGTTGCCAACCCTCACCTTACTGACAGCATCTCTGTACATGGCTTGCACAGCTCTCACTAACCACTCATCTATCCCTAGTTTCCTCATTGACCACTAGATAAGGGAGCGAGGGACTCTGTCAAAGGCTTTCTCCATGTCAACGAAAGCCAGGTACAGAGGTTTATCTTTGGCTAGGTATTTCTCCTGCAGCTGTTTTACCAGAAATATAGCATCAGTGATGCTTTTCCCTGGAACGAACCCAAACTGCATCGTATCTAAACTGACTCTCTCCCTAATTAGTTGGGCTATGACCCTCTTGGTAACCTTCATTACCTGGTCCAACAACTTGATACCTCTGTAATTGTTTGTGTCTAAAGCGTCACCTTTACCTTTGTAGCAGTTGACTATGGTGATGCTACACCAGTCATTGGGTATGACTCCTTCGTGTATCACCTGATTTACTATACAGGTGACTAGGCTATAGCCGACACTGCCAGATATTTTAAGCATCTCTGCAGTGATTTCTGATGGGCCAGCGGCTTTCCCTGTCTTCATACTCTTGATCGCTTTATCTACCAAGGTACTGTTAATTAGGATAGCTGGTCCCTCTGTTGGGTTGACATGTGGCAGACTCTCTTCCACCGATTCATTCTCTGTATTAAGCAACCTTTCATAGTGGCGTCTCCAAATCACTCTCTTTGCAGCCTCGTTTAGTGCAAGTGAGTCATCTTCTATGCGGACACATTTCTCTCCTTCGACATCATGATTCTCTCTCACACACCGTCTTGGAAGACGAAATACTTCAAGTTTTTGGTCCTCACGGCGCAGAACATTGGCAAGTTTTTTCTTATCTGCTTCCCCTCTGGCTAAGTAAACCTGTCTCCTAGCTTCCCTTCTGGCAGTCTGATACAATTTCCTGATACCACCATTCTTCCAGTCCTTCCAAGCCTGATTCTTTTGTCTAATAGCCCTGTCAACCACATTGTTCCACCACCACGTTACTTTGGGTCGAGAGGGGACTTTGCACCATCCACAGATCTGGTCGATGGCTCTCTACAGGTTGTCCTGTAAAAACCTCCAATTGTCTTCCCCATTGTGTGATGCTATCTCCCCTTCTATTTCGTCAAATGCTTTGAGTAAGACATTTCTAAATCTCTGTCCATTTGCAGGATCTTTAAGCTTCCAGATCCTTCTCCTCCAAGCTGGTCTACTTCTGGGCATCCATTTAGCCTTGATCCTGGGAAGGTTTTGGCATTTATAAGCAGTCCTCTTTCCTTATTTCTGGCGAGGATGTAGTTGATTTGGCTAGTGTGTCTGCCGGAATGGTAGGTGACTAGGTGACAGGCAAGTTTCCTGAAGTTGGTATTGCAAACCATAAGATAATTTGCATCACAGAACTCCAGCAGTCTGGTTTCTTCCTCATTGCGGGAATCGAAGCCATAGCCTCCATGTACACCATGGAAGCCCCCTACATGTTGTCCAACATGTCCATTGAAATCACCAGCCACAAAGAGAAGGTCCCTGTCATTCGCCAATGAGGTAGTTTGCAACAGGGTGTCATAGAATTGGTCTTTCTGCCCATCCGGTAGCCCCGGTTGAGGGGCATAGGCCGTGATGATGGTAGCTAACCTATGGTGAAGCACTAGTCTAATCTTAAGTACTCTGACTACCTCGATTACCTTATCAACCCATTTCTCTGCAAGAAGTATTCCCACGCCCCCCGACCCCATCAGTGTTCCCTGCCCAGAAAATCTTGTACCTGTGTTCTTTGCCTTTGAGGAACCTAGCAGAACCTCCTCTCCACCTTACTTCTTGGATGCAGCATGAATCTATGCGTCTCTGTTCAAGCATCTCAACAATCTCACCAGACCTACCTTTCAGTGTGCCGACGTTGAGAGTGCCAATTCTGATGGTGTGGGAGGTGTGGGCCTGTCAGAAAATTTTCTGTGGTGACTGAATAACTAATTAAGGGTTATAAAATAATTTCAAATAGAATCTTTGAGTCACATATTTCTCTCTTGACTTCTGGATATCAGTCTCTTTCTGACATTCACTGTTAAACTTTAAGGAATCTAGTGGTGGTATCTATTACTCCACAGAAGTATTTCAAAAATCAATAAAATGGTACTGTGAGTGTGGGAAGTAAAGAGTTTGTATACTTTACATTGAATCTTATCTAGGATTCTGGTATTGTCAATGTAATTGAGGTTGAGCTGCAGTTATTTGGGTGATATGTCTCACGTATTGTTGCTTAACCCTGTCAGCAGTAATTGAATAAACATATGATCAAAGATGACCAACATGCCTTTTCTTGTGTATTTTGGACATCCTCATCCAATGTATCTTTCCTTTTGTAAGACAATAGAGTGATGTGATTTGAGGGAGATTTAGCTACAATTTCAAGCAGGCCAAACATCCATGTACAGGCTTTTTCATTAGTTTGCATGGTTCTGTATACAGTGGAGAGTTATACAGCAGTTTAATGTCTGGTGTGAAATACACTTCCAAAACCTGTCAGAGATTTTATTTTCTATCTGATACCACCAGTTTTGAGTCAGTAAGGAAACTTTAGTCATTTAAGTTGCTAGAAGTAACAGTTAAATCCTTTTTAAATCTCAATCTACTGTCTTAAAATAGGGAGGGCAGATATCTTATATACACTTCGTCTGAAATCAGCTGGCCATGGATATAACACCTTTTTTCATAGGTTTGCTCAATCAGGGCTGATCTGGAGTTGAACAACAATAACAACTAGCTCTTACAGTCAGGTCAATTATACATCTACATTTATATATTTAAAAAATTTGTATTATCAAGACCATATTGATCTAAAGCACAACAACCACAGCAGATGGTTGCTAAAGTCAAGAGATGGTTCAATTAGTTCTACAACTATAAATGAGTTCAAATCTTTTCTGTCTCAGTATTTCCCACTGAATAAAGATTTAGCTTATAGGTTAAAAGACTATAGCACAATAGATTACACACCTAGATGTATCAGCTGTTACCTAGTAGTTCTCAGCTGATAAATGTAATGGTCATGAAAAGGTCATACAGTTGAAGATGGTAACTAAGATTTAATAATAGAAAGAAAATAAATTTTGTAGTACATGTAAGTTTCTCAAGGAACAGTAAATTTAAAACAGCAGCAAATGGGAATTAAAGGAAACTTCTTTCCACTTTTTGATACTCGTCATTGTTTGTAATTTTGGTATGTAAAATTTTCACAAGTCTACAAAGTTTGGGTACTGCCAATTAAGCCAATCTAGTATGTTACTTGCATTTACTTTATTAGCCCTTGAAGGATGAAAAGTAAACTCTGCTTTGGTGAGATTTGAGCTCACAATGTAAAGGAGTGTAATTAAATAACACAAGACATTTCTCAAGAACTCTAACCAATCACTGTTCTTCAATATTCAGAATGATATATACATACGATGGAATTCTGAAGCAGTCAAAAGATTTGAAATACTCTTTGTACTCAGAATTCATGTGCTTTGTTTTCTATCACAATTTCAACCACTGAAGACACTGATATATGAAGCAGCTGACATATGACAGGATTAGATGAGTTAATATGAAAATGATATAACCTAATTGAAATTCACTTACCTGTGTGAACAAATGCAATCAAGTTCTGCTTGACCATTTGTTGAGAAAAAGAACTAAGTTTCTTTGAAGTATTATTAACCAAAGCTAAGTAACCATTGGAGGGTTCAGTCACTTGAAAAATAAGGTCCCCTTCTTTAGAGTCAGGGTCAACTGCTCTGAGGTGATCAATTGTTAATATAGTCACAGACTGATTCCATACTTGTATTCCTTTGTTGCGTATAATCTGTGGCAGCTGGTCATTGATTGGCTTCACTTTTACTGACAACCTTTTCTCTTCACTTTCTTGACCATTGACTTTCAATCTACCAGAAATCCACAGATGGTCAAGGGATGTCTCACTGTCATCATGAACATAATAGATGAGCTCATCAAGAAGCTCTTGGGAAGTAAATTGAGAAATGGCATTGCCTTTATTTGTTATGGATTCTAGCCAACCAAATTTGGGTTGTTTTGTTACATTGTAGATTACTAGCTTATCTTCAAAATGTTTACCTCGAATGCGAATATTTTTCTTGGTTAGCATTTGACTTTGACCTTCTGATACAGTAACATTTGTCAGCTGCAAAGGTAATATTTTTGGCAATATGTCGATGACAAACTCAAGATTGTGCAACTTTTTAAATCCATTGGTGACATCAAAAATAAATCCATCAGTATTAGTCTCAACATCCTTTTGTATTTGTTGGTGAACATATTTCAGTTTTTCCTCATTGATATCTTCTTGTGTGAAAGTGATATTACTTTTATCTGAATATAATATATCACCAACTGAAAGAAAGCCAAACTTGGGTGGTGTGGTAACATGATACTGGATATCAGCTGGGAATGAATCTGGATGACTCACATGCAAGTAGTTGTTAGTTATAATCACACTTTGGCTTTCATTTATGACCACAATTTTGTTATGAATTACATGGGGTGGATGACGCTGGCTCTCCAGGAAAAGAAGAATTGAGAAGGATCCTTGTGTCTCTGAAGGGCCGGCCTCAACAGCAAATTTGAAATAATCATCAAGTTTACTGTTTCCATTGTGCTTGTATGTTAGCATATCACGTTTTATATCAGCTAGAGAGAAGCTGTTAATTCTCTTGTTATCAAGAAGTAATTCACCATACATTGGTTCTCTCATGATGAAAAAAACAATCTCTTCATCTCTAACATTAACATTTGTTTCAATACTGAGATTAAAGGGAGTGATAGTAACACTTTTTCCCTTCAATACTGACACCCCTGTGTTGTTAAGGACTTTGATAAAAGGAGCAGAAGCCTCAATTTCAAGGGTAAATTTCCGTACAAAATGTCCATCTGTTACTGAAAATTTAAGGTAGTCAACTGAATTTCCTGAGTTCTTCACTAGCAGCTTTCTATCAATTATATCTTGCTGTGTAAATCGAAACACATAGCTTCGGTCCATTCTGTTTAAAACATGATGATCAGATTTATCTGTTAATGTGTAGATAAGCTTGTTGTCGTCAAAGTTGATATCAGGGTCAGTAAATGCAAGGTCATGAATACTTAGAGTTCGTTCCCCATTAAGAATTATATAGAAGGGTTTATCAACAACACGTTGTGGTGAATTGTCATTTTTCATTACAATCTGGATGTCGAAGTGACCAGAGAAATCAGATAGTTCTTCTTGCTTATCTGTTGTTTGCAGAATAATAGGAGTAGCTGTAAAAGCAAATGAATCAGTTTTGTGTTCAGACCCATCATGAACATACATTAAGCGGCCTTCACGGATATCTTTGTTTGTAAAAGTTTCAACATTTTCCTTGGGGGTCATTCGATAGTGTGGATCAACTATAATCAATTTACCATATTGTGGTGATTTGAACACAATGTATTGAAATTCTCTGTGTTTGTCCATTTCAATGTAAAGATCATTTCGAGTGATAACTTTTCTTTCTCCTTCAATTACTCTTTCTAGGCCATTGTTGATGTAGCGAACATCTGTCTCATTAGGAATATACTCTATATGGAAACGGAGACGTCGAGGAGGAACACCTTTCACAGAAAGGTGCATGTCTATAGAATCATCTAAGCTACTATAGGACTGTCGCTTAAGACTGTAGTGGATCATATTACTGTGCAACTCATTCAGTGTGAAAGACCCATCTCTTTGAAGAGGCTGAAGCTTTTTCAAGGCAGATGTTGAAGTATCTGGTTTTGCACGATAAAGGTTACCATAGGATGGGGGACGCACAATAGTAAAGAAAACTTCTCTTGGGGGTATTCTTTGAGTATTCAACTTAACATTGAGATATTTAGTTGAAAGCACTTTTGACATGGTGTATCTTAAAACAAGTTTCTTGTTAGCTACAACACTCAGTTGAACCCCAACAAACTTGATTCTAAAAGCCTCAACATTTGTTTCGGCATCTTGACATGTAACAGTGTACTTAAATATATCTGAATCAGGAGTGGAGTTAAATGGTTTGCTGAAATAACGAATACGTCCAGCATCAATATGACGCTGAACAAATGTGGTAACAGGTAACCATGCATTATTTTCATGTTTACGGCGTTGGATTTCCCCATAGTAAGGACCTTCGTTGATTTTGTAACGAATCTCGAGATTTCGGTTTGGAACATTTGTGCTAAAAGACAAATTATTTGAGGTAATCAGAGAGTGAGAGCCAAGTGGAAGGTACAAACCAGTGTTGGCTTTGATAGTCAATTTTAGTTTCATTGCCCGGATAATTATATTAGTATCCTTTGATTTAGAAAAGCCATCAGTTACATATATGCGAATAAAAGCCACAGTTGAATCACGTTGTACAAGCCAAATCTTGCCTGAATTGATGTCAGCTTGACTGAATGTTGTGATTGAAAATCCTGGCCGAGAAGAATTTTCAAAGAAGCACTTTGATTGAGTTGGATTCTCTAAGTGATAAATCAATTCTTCAGGTGGTGTATCTGGGTCTTCAGCCATTAGTATGGATTTTTGGATCTGTACTTTAGAATTTTGAGCTACTTGAATTTCTCCGTTAGGACGAAGCCTGAGGATTGGTGGGTCATTGCGTGGGATAATTTCAATTGGTAGAACGAACCGATAGATACGTTTCAGTTCTGGTACCAGGCGATGACTACTGCCAATTATCTTCACTTGTATTGTTACATCGTCACTAAGAGTATCACTACCACCATGTCTATACACAACATTTCCTTCTCTAAGTTCTTGTTGTGTGAAAGAGTGTCTTTCAATAGTTCCTTGTCGAGGAAGTATAAGAACTGTGAATAAAATGGCAGAATCATGGATACCATAATCTTCATATTTGAATAGTATATTAATGTTGGTTGTAGTGATAATCTTCTCAGTTTCCTCCTCAACGACCAACTTCTGAACAGCTACAAAGTCAAAGTTACGATCTGTATTAGATGATGGACTAACTGCTATTGGCTTAATGCAGTCACCTGTGTCACAGGAACACTGAAATCGATCAAAACCAATTTCTTCACATTGAGCATCATGTATGCAAGGACTTGATGCACATGGGTAATGCCAAAGACATGATGGATCAATTTCCCGACTAATTTCAACATCTCGAAAGCCAAACTGTCGTGAATTGAGGAAAATGTCTCGGAAACAGCCTTTTATTGAATCAGAGGAGTTGTGGTCAAGAAGTGACATTAGCCCTCGTTCCATAGCAAGGCTTTTAGTTTTGAGTTGCAAACCACCAAAATATAAATAACCTCCTAAGTTGAGGTACATTTTGTTCCCAAAATTAGTCCGTGATATATTTTCATGACCATCAATTGTCAAAATCAAGATTTGCTGACTGATTTTTATAGTAACTGAATGCCACAGGCCATTACTGACATCTACATTTGAGAATACTTCGACAACACCATTTCCTTTGTCAACGGAAAGCTTTATTTTGGAATTGAGAATTTCCAAAGAGATAAAATCTGGATCACTGTGTTGTCCTTCACAGAAAAGCAAAAGGCCTGTTTGTGTCCTAGTGCGGAAGTCAAATGTTATCTCCCCTTGTTCACGAATTCGCAAGTGAGGAAAAGCAATGAATGAAGTGTCAGAAAGAAGAGTGATAGGCTGATGATTGCCTGCATCAAATTCGCTGTCACATGACCAAGAAACTTCAACAACATTTTGTGGATCTTTTAAGTGCCGAGCTTTTCGTACAATATTTTTCTTATTAAAAAACACTTTCTCCATACACCCTCGGAAGTTATAGCTGTTGGAGAGGACATTTTGGTAAGAACCAGTTCCTCCGAGAAAGATTCCTTGATTGATGTCCAGAGTACGGAATTCTTCAGCAATTTTAATAGAAGTGCTGAAGATTTTGTCAATGGTTAGAGTAGCTGTGTTGTTTATATGTAGAAAGTGGACATCATGCCACTGGCGATCATGGAGACGCAAGTCTGGATTGGACTGAAGACTTGCACTTCCTGAGCCAAAGTCAAAATGTACATGAATGATGCCAGATTTCAGTTCTATGATGCAATAATCAGGCTGACCAGCAGCAAGCAACAGCAAACCATAGGGACGGTGAGTTTTGAAACGAAGTTTGATGTTGGTACTACTTGAAGACTCTTGCAATGGCACATGAACATAGCTTTGACCATAGAAGGAAACTGAAAAATAAGAGAGAAAAAACAATATGAAATATTATATGGATTAAAATGCAGGGCATAACACATTATATAGACTTAAAACATTGATAATCACAGAGACAATTCTAAGAGAGAGAACGCAACTCAACTTATGTCTACAGCAAGTGTCTCCTACTATCAAAAAGCTTTTTCAGCACACCAGTGCAATCATCTCTCAACTTACATTAACCAATATCTTTGAAGCTCATTCACTTCTCGTGGTATTAAATAGATGGGAGCTCAGAAAAACTTATTTCCTGACTTCCACAGAAATAAATGGAAGTAAATAAAATTGTACTATCTAGACACAAACAAAATACAGTTATGAACTCACAATCCAAGAACAGGAACTTGAAAATCTAAAGTACATTAACCAGCTAAGTGTTTAAGGGCTACAACCCTGTTATAGTCCTTGGTGATGCTATGCACTCAACCATTAGTTTACAGTGAGGTAGATGGAGGTATAAATGATATATATATATATATATATATATGATTGAGAAAAAAAGGATGGTCAGAATCTTCCACAAACAGTTTCTCTGAAGGAAGTGTTTTGGATACATGTAGCTGCTATTGCTTTCAAACAGTGAAATATTACACATAGAAAATTACAAAGTAAAAAAAAAAGAGAAAATTACAATAAATACCACTGCAAACTTACAACAGCAACATAAAGTGACTATATATACAATAAGTGGAACCATAGATTGAAGAGAATAGTGAATGGTGCATGAGGAAGACTTACAAATTTAATGCTGGCAGAATTTATATAACTGTTGTACTTAAGAGAGGCAGTGCTATGGCATAATCTTGTAGTAGCCAATAGAATCTCCACTTGAAATTGGATGCAGCATTGTGGTAAAAGAAAAAAACAAACAGGCAAATTTTACCCCTTGTCATAAGACATTCTTATATATGTATCTGGATATTTATAGCCAAAAAATAGCTATAAAAAAGTTTGGCACATAGTGCCCCTGGACTGGCTCTTGTGCGGGTGGCACATAAGATGCACCATTTTGAGCGTGGCCGTTGCCAGTACCGCCTGACTGGCTTCCGTAGGATTTTAGAGCGAGATCGTTGCCAGTGCCCCTGGACTGGCTTGTGCGGGTGGCACATAAAAGACACCATTTCGACCGTGGCCGTTGCCAGTATCACCTGACTGGCCTTCGTGCAGGTGACACGTAAAAGCACTTACTACACTCTCTGAGTGGTTGGCGTGAGGAAGGGCATCCAGCTGAAGAAACTCTGCCAAATTTAGATTGGAGCCTGGTGTTGCCATCCGGTTTCACCAGTCCTCAGTCAAGTCGTCCAACCCATGCTAGCATGGAAAGCGGACGTTAAACGATGATGATGATGATGATGATATATATATATATAAATGCTGGTGCCCAAGCATGACGATGGCTCTCGAGCTGAAATTAGTAAAGAAAGAAATGTGTGTGTGTGTGTGTGTGAAGGTGCATGGCCTAGTGGTTAGGGTGTTACACTCATGATCTAGCAATCATGGGTTTGATTTTTAGACTGGGCAGTGCTCCAGTACACTCAGCTGTAAATGAGTAACCCTGTGACAAAATAGCCTTCTGATCAGAGGAATGTTGGCCGGCTTGCCCAGCTAAGCAATGCGAAGTGCATTGTGACCGGCAATGTATAACAACAACATCTAATAATATGTTTAATTCTGTGATATATATATATATACATATATATATATATATATATATATATAGGTGAAGAGATTTAACATTATATATATATATATATATATATATATTTACGATGAAAGTAAACAAAGCTTGTTTTAGAAGCGTTGAAATTAGGGCTCGAAACTGGTTTTATAAAACCGGTTAAAACCGGTTTTATATTATGATCAGTAAAACCGAAACGGATTTGCCAAAACCGATTTTAATGCTTGTTGTTTCTTTTTTTTTTTTTTTCGCAAAACATTTCTTCATTTTTTTCTTTTGAAGAAATATCTTTGAAACTGATATCTTTGAAACTGAACTAACTGTACTGTGGTCGGTCGCCTTTAGTTGTGAGTGCTGTCTGTTTCATTGAAACATATCAGTTCTCACCTTCTCTCCCCTTGAACCTTAGATCAGCACCTTGTCATTTCCTTCGCTAACCCCTGGCTGACTCCTTGAATTTGGAGGTAACCGACTTTATTCAGAGCAAGTCAAGGGGATGCTGTTAGTCTTCAGTCAGATGATCTTTCCCGTTGAGCATATGCAATAACCAGTTCTAGATTCATTTCAAGGAAGTAACACTAACTAATTTTTTTCTTAATTATTTTCATTAGCCCTAACATGATAAAAAGAAAATTAACTGTTTGGAATTTTTTTGATTGGAAAAACAAAGATGAAGCTCAATGCAACAAGTGTGATAAGATCATGAAGTCTTCTGGAGGATCTGCTACGTCTCTGTTCTTGCACTTGAAGAAAATACATCAAATCGATATAAATCAAGATGCCAACCAGCCTCCTGTGAAAATGACAAGAACAATGGAACACTTTTTAACAAAGAAATCAATGGAAGAAGAAGTTTCAAAGTTAGCTGATATGGATGGATTCTCTTTCAATTCAATCACCAAAAGCGATTTTATACAGAGAAATCCTCATAATTAGAGAGGCAAATATGATAAATTACAACCAACATCTGCAAACGGAGTCAGGAATATGGTAATGAATTATTACATAACCATGAAAGAAGAACTTATTCATTATTTTGAAAAAGAAGTAGCGCTGGAGATTCGCTACTCATTGACATTGGATGAATACACATCAATTCAAAATAAACAATATATGAACATAAATGTTCATGGGAAAGACAATTGTTGGTCGTTGGGTCTTATTGAGATCCATGGCTCCCTTAATAGCAGGAGAACGGAGCAATTTGTGAGAGGACATTTTCGTGAATTTGGATTGGATTTGGATATACACATTGTAGGCTGTACGATGGATGATGCTTCTATGATGGTGAAATTCGGAAAAGAAATAAGACCTGATCACCAACAATGTCTCACACATTGCATACATCTGTATGTGATCGACATTCTCTATCAAAAAATATTGAAAATATTGCCTCAACCGATGAGACTGATAAAAAAAGTGAAGAGATCGCTATAACAGACGATAGTGATGATGAAGCTGACATAAGCCAACAGGACATACTTTTTCAAACAGATTTGGCTCACGAAAATGCTTGTTTCCCCAGCTAAAACTTGAATTTAACAAAGTTTTAAATAAGGCAAGAAAAATTTCAAAACTTTTCCGTAAATCTCCTACAAAAAATGAAATTTTGCAAGATTTTGTACGAGCGAACTTTGACAACAGAGAATATAAACTTATACTGGATTGCAGAATTAGGTGGAATAGTACATTCCATATGATTGAGATTTTTTTAAATTGAAAAGCTGCATTCCTAATGTTCTACGAGCAGTACTTTCCACAGATGCCGTAGCTGATGAAGAATGGAAATCTCTCGATTTACTATATGAAATTCTGCATCCAGTAGAAATTATTTTGAAGGCTATTTGCACTGATGATATGGATTTACTGAAAGCGGAATATTCTATAGAATTTTTATTGAATAAACTTAATATCGTCGGCAACCCTTAGGCTTTAAATCTGCGTGAAAGACTTATGCATAGATATAATAAAAGAAGAAATGTTGAAACTTTGACTCTCTTGAGGTATTTACATAACCCAAGGAAGTTTAAAGGTGAATCAATTTCTGGACCTTTTTCTTTTTTTAAGGAAACAACATTTAAGGAAGTATGCTGAACAAACATATAGGAGATTATTTCCTAAACATGACGCTGAGAACACAACAGAATTATACAAAGAAAATGAAATAGGAGGAAACCTAAAACAAGTGTTACTGTTGTCCCATCTACTTACGAAGGTAATGAACTCATGCGTGAATACACAAGCGCAATGAAGAAAATGAACAAAGAGCCCAAGATAATAACAGATGGATTTGAAATCTCTGAAGAATTCGAATATTTTGAAGCCACTTCGAACAGAAGTGAAAAGCTTGAGAAACTTTATAGAGCATTGCTTACAACTAAAGCAACTAGTGTCCAGTTGGAAAGAGCTTTTTCAATTACTGGACTTTTCAACACAAAAATTAGGACAAGTTTGTCAGGTAAAACACTGAATGCATTGTGTTTTTTAAAAGATTATTTTCGAAGGAAAGTGAATCATCAAGCAAGTCAAGAAACTTGATTGATTCTCAAAAATACGACTTGGAAAAACGTTGCATTCCTGATTAAATAAATATACTATTATTTTTTGTTGTTATTTGTACATAGATACAGATACAGGCACCACCAACATATTTGTGGATATCAATCAAACTGTTACTTTCTCTCTTTCTCTGTGTACGTATATAAATAAAATACAATGTATGACAAACTTCTTCGTTACAGGGACACTGCTCTAAATCCGCGAAAACCGGTTTTTAACCTGTTTTGAGAATTATCAGTTTTTTTCGAGCCCTAGTTGAAATGTATTGAAAGATACAGAAATAATTTTTTTTTATTCTCAAACGCGTGTAATGCTAATAAATAGCGTGATCATGATAAATCATCCATACATTGCAGAAAAATATGTTACCGGCCAGCCATGAGACTCGAACTTGACGCGTAATCACAGGGATGTGAGTTCGAGTCTCATGGCTGGCCGGTAACGTATTTTTCTGCAATGTATGGACAATTTATCCTGATCATGCTATTTATTAGCATTATCACGTGTTTGATAATAAAAAAAATTTATATATATATATATATATATAGGAATAACAACAATAAAACTTGGATCCAATTTATGCGTGTTTCCACAGATCACATGTCTCTTAAGATCACAGTCCATATTCCTGGAATGATTACAGTGTAGTCCATAGTATCTGTGGGCATCAAGTAGATCATCTTCATGGATTCATTTCTTCAGGCGATATAACATTAATAGATGTTTAACTGAGGGCTGTTTATCTCTTTTGACTATGACAAGGTTGATTGAGGGCTGGTCAAAAAGGCTAAATAACCCTCAATTAGAAAATTACTATTTTTAAATCTCACAACAAGAGATATTCAGCAACAGTACTTTGGAGTAAAGATTATTTGCCAACATAACATGGCAGTTCTGGTTTAGGACGAATGGAGGTGCTAGATTCCCTTGTCGTATAGCCAGCTGGAGATGATGTCTCCTGGGGCTAAATTACAGCAACATTCATCCTAAACTAGGACTGCCATGTTATGTTGGCAAACAATCTTTATTCCAACCTTTAGTTAAACATCCATTAATGTCATATCACCTATAGAAATGAATTGCCGGTAGAAATGATCTACCTGATGCCCACAGATACTACAGACTACATTGTAATCATCCCAGGATGCAGACTGTGATCTTAAGAGACATGTGATTTGTGGAAACACGCACAGCAATGCATTAAATGTTTATAAATCCCATCCAAGGATTACTGTTATTATTACTATATTTATCCTGCATTATATCAGTACAGCTCAAGGCAACCCCAAAAAACTAGTTCACCAGTCAGCATCATTAGACTGTGGCTGGCATAATAGAACAGGAGCTTTATTTGCATATTCAAAACGTTTCCCGTAAACAAATTTAAAAGATATATATAAATTAAAGCATGTATGTATTTTGTAAGTATGTACATATGTATGCATGTAATGTATCTATGTACACTCGTGTGAGCACACATATTTGACTCTGAGTATGTATATGTGAACATATATGCATGTGTGTGTGTATGTGTGTGTGTATGTGTGTATATATATATATATATATATATATATATATATATATATATATATATATATATATATAAGGATGAGTCTATGTAAATATGGTGAATGGTAAAAATGTGTGTATAAATGTGTGCATATGTACATATTTGTATATATAGATGTATATGTATATTGGTGTATTTTGGGATACTGAAAAGTGCCAAATAGTCATCAAGTGTCATGACCTGAACTACATCCCCAGCAAATTCTTGACAATGTGTGGCAAGCATGACCAAACATCGAAAGGTTTGGCACACTTTATAGTGGCTCTCATTTAAAAGCTCATATCTTCCTTTATTTATTTATTCTTTACATTGTATTTTTTTGTCAACAACTTCCTGTCTGTATGAACCATGCCACAGGCATTCTTCATTCATCATCAATGTATTTGAGACGCAACTACTACCAACATCATCTAGTTGAGCTTATGAGCGAAATGTCACTTATGTAACTTGGAATCCTGTTATGTCACCTGATGAGGCATTTCTGCACTGGGTGTGTGTGAGGGAGGGTGCATTGGAATTCAATATACCCTAACCCTAACATGAACCCAATCCCCACCCACTAGGGGGCAGTGTAGAATTATGCCAAAACAATTGCTGTGATAAGTAAAGTATCCAGCATACTGTCTTCCAATATTAATTATTTAGAATATATATATAATGTCTAATTTTAATTCTTTGAGGTTTCCTTGTAAGGAGGGTGTTGGTTCTAACAAAGAAATGAAGGTCCCATCATTAGAATTTAGATAGGAACAAAATTTTAAGGTTACATCTTGAATTTCAGAAGAGTCTTGTATGTTTCCACTGTTTTGCATGCAAAGTGAATTTTCAGAATACAAATGAGGTGACTTCATTCTTTGTTTGTTGGATGTATATATGTGTGATTTTTCTTGATTGAAGTTTTAGTGTCTATTTTGACACTAAAATATTGGCAAATATTGTGAAGAGTAAAAAACAGAAAATATTAAAAAAAAAAAGGACGGGGTCTTGTTCTTTTTGTCATCTATTGTGCAATCATCACATAGTTGATAAACTTTCAGTGCAAGAACATTAGAATAATCAAAATCAGAGATACAGATTCTACTGATGCCTTGACCACTTCTGGACTATGAAGAAGCTTCAGAGTTGTTTTGATAGTATGCACACAAAGCTTTGCATGAGGTTTAAAACATCTCATAGTGTGAGCATAAAACCAAAGAGATTTAGGAACACATTTCACCCATCTTTACCACTATTGCTAAATGCTGGGTAGACTTTGCTGGTCACTGCTATTGTGCTGAACACCAGGCCATATCAGATGTTATATTGTGGAGACTTCCAAACTCTATTAGAGAATAAAAACAACTCAGCTCTATTGATGTTATTGGAAAATAAATAACATGAATTTGAGAACCTATCAAAGTTAATGAGAGAGAGAAAGAGAGATTACTGGTGTGATATATTGAAACATATCTCATTTGCAACCATTTGAAGAAGACAAATTTAAGCTTATAGTTGCAGTGTAGTACCTGTACTTCACTGTAAACTATAAGCTTAAATTTCACTTCAGCCTAGCAAAGATGCTTTCTTTGATCTTTAAAATTATATTAATATTATAACAACTGATTTTTACTATTTTGTGAATTTTCTTTTCTCTGTCCCTGATCATTTTGTCTCTTTTCTCTGTCCCAGGTCACCTATGTCTTGACAGGAGCATTGAATAAGTCCTCTTGTTTGTGTGTGTGTGTGTGTGTGTGTGTGTGTGTGTGTGTGCGCGCGCGCACATGCATATGCTTGCATTCATGCATGAGTGCATATGTTTATTTGTAACTTACGTTTACATAATTCAAACCAGTCACTAATAGAATGACACAGTTTTATTGTTTGAGTTAAAAGAGTGTAAGGGGTGTACATTTCTCTATAGTGCATGAGCATGTGTAAAGCACAAATGTGATTGTGTGTATATGTTCACAGCAAGCCAATTGGCATTGATCTATTTTGGAAGAACCCAGCATTTCCATTCTTTTGTGCAAATTTGTTGCAATCAAGCTCAGTGCAACTATGATGGTGCAAATGAGAATTCTGCATTAGTTCACTGCAGATATTCTATTGTACCACAACTTTAGATGAGATATTCGCATTCAATGAATGTAGCTTGCTGGCACAACTACTTCACAGAAATGTGAGTAGTTGGATAGTTTATATCCTAGTAGCTCTTCATCTTCTTCATGTAATCAAATAAGGGATTTCCCAAACAATTTTGTAGAATTGATATAGATTGTAGAGTCCACTGGACTTTCTAATGATAGACCTGCAGCCTGCTGATTCCAATTTCCTATCTTACTGCAGCATATAAAATAGTAATCCATGTGCAAAAAAATTTAATTTCACTACATGATTACTACAATGATTTTTTATAAAATGGTATTTCTTTGCACTTATCCAAAGAAGATAAACTTTATTTTACTAGGCTTCTATCACTGGTAGAAGTTTTAAAGTATAAGATTCAAAATATGAAAGAATGAATATTCTCTTATGCCAATATGAGTTCAAAGTCATGTATGTATGTATGTATGTATGTATGTATGTATGTATGTATGTATGTGTGTGTGTGTGTGTGTGTGTGTGTATGTATGTATGTATGTATGTATGTATGTATGCATGCATGTATGTATGCATGTATAAGTGTCTGTATGTATGCCTACCTGCATGCATGCATACATATATGTAATGTAATGTATGTTGTGAGGAAGTCTGTTGCATGTGTAAAGAGTAGCATAGGCGTATAATGTAAAAAGTTTGCAGAATGTAGGTGAAAACTTATTTCATAAATAAATGTGAAAATGTGTTTGTATGTAAGTGTATGTATATATGCTTGTGTATATAATTGCATTTGTATTCCCTTTGCAGCTTTAGCAACTCTGGACTAAAATTAAAAAACAAATTAATAAAAGACACACACTTCAACATGTATATTAACACACACACACACACACGCACTGGGGTCGGTATAATCGACTTAATCCGTTTGTCTGTCCTTGTTTGTCCCCTCTGTGTGTAGCCCCTTGTGGGTAGTAAAGAAATAACACATACACACACACACACACATTTATACCATTTTCACATACATGAAAAGCAGGCATATACATGCACACACATGCACAAACACATACATATTCACATAGATGTATATATACACACATACACAAGCATGAAATGAAAGAAAAAGGAATAATGTTTCAGGTAGTGAAAATAGATAAAGAATAACCTACTCTCCACTCCCACCCCTGCCCCAGGGTAGATCTCAGTGGACTTGGTGGTTCTTAAAATAAATATCTTGCTTGTACATTCTTTGGCAGTGTAAAGAGGATAAAAAGAGTGAGAGACAACAAAAGCAATAATAACAACTACAACTACAGACAAATAATTAGCTAGGCAAAACTTTTAATTAAAAGTTGAAGACAATAAGTGAAATGTGTGCGTGTGTGTGTGTTTATGTGAGTGAGAGAGTGTACCTTGATATAGAGACATGTTGAAAATGTAAAGGAGAAGAAGAATATAAATAACAAAAAGACAACAGCAACAAGAAAAATACAAGAAAAACAACAAGAAAACAGCAAAAAAGGCCATAAAACACCAACATTAAGAAAACAGCAACAACAGGGAAGCAACATATTAGAATATATGGAACAATTGAATGGCCATAACCAATATCCCACCTCTCAAAAAGAGAAGGAAGATTAAAATATTTTTTCAATGTTGCATCAATACTTTTTTGGAATGTTCTTTTCAAAAATAAAACTAAGTATTCTATTATGATGAGAAAGTAGCGGAGGTGGAGGAGGAGGGCTGTCAAATTAAACAACAGTATATTGTACACAACCCAACATTGCCTACAATAGTAATAACAACAAGAATCTGCCTATCTCTGCTATGATCACTCCCAGAATCTTTGATAATACCAGGGCAGATTGGACAAGAATGAAGACATCCCATACATTGACTTCCGGTTTGATCTTGTAAGTAGTTTAAACACTGTGTTGCAGTTTGAAACAAGGTACTTAATTCTGCCTATTCCAGTTTGCTTGAGTGACCAAAAGAAATAAAAGTACTACTCCTACTTTGTGGTAAAAAAAGACATTCTGTTTTCAAAAGAAACTGCTCCAATAACAATAAAAAAAAGTCTCACCCATATAAGCAGGGAAAAGATACAAGGTGGTATCCAAAGGTTCCCAGACTAGTTATGTTTAATAATGTTTATTTACCTAAGTTTTAACATCATCTCCTTCGAAATAGTCACCTTGCACAGCAATACACTAGTCCCAGTTTTCCTGCCACTTTTGGAATCTGGCCTGGAAGTTGTTTTCCATAAACAAGTCGAAGACCTTCTGTGATTCACTCTTGATCTCGACAGTGGTGCTAAAACAGCAACCTTTGAGCAGATTTACATCTTGGGGAAGAGATGGAAATCTTCAGGTGCTAAATCAGGTGAATAGAGTGCGTGCAGAAGTGATACCTTGTTGTTTTTGGCAAGAAACTCACAAGTGAGGAGAACTCAGTGACAGGGTGCATTGTTGTCATGAACAATCCAATTCTTCATGTTCCACAGATCTAGTCACTTTTGCTGAGTGTCCTTCCTCAAATGCTTCAAAATGTCATCAATTGTCCCCTGATGATCCTCATGCAGAAGCGATGAATTTTCTCCACATTTCCAGGGTGACACCCGTGGCAGGTCTTTGAGATTGCTCATCATCTTCCAACAATGTTCCTCTGCTTTTGATGCACCTGTGCCACTTGAAACATTGCATATGACCCATTAACTCATCACCATAAGCTTGCTAAAGCATGCTCAAAATCTCTGTAGCAGACTTTCCAAGTTAAATGCAAAATTTCACGTTGGTTCTTCATTCCAACTTCCAGTTAATGACAAAAATTGCAGACTACAGCATACACAGTGATGTCACTCAACACATTGCCTCATGAAGGTCATTGCTAGCTCTCACTGCACACACCACTGTGTGCTGCCATCTGTTGAAATACTACAGAACTAGTCAGGGAAGCTTTTGATACCACATATGATAGTAAAAATAAAAACACAAGTATGTTTAACCCTTTAGCATTTAAACCAGCCATTGCTGGCCCAAATATTCAACTTGTTTTACATTCAAACTAGCCAGATCCAACCTCTCACACCTACCCTACAATGTCATTCTAAAAATAACAATCACATAATCAAAATTTTGAAGCTATGTGAATAAATAAGCATTACATTTGATAGAATACTTTAAATGCTAAAGGGTTAAAAATTGACTGAATTGGCATCCAGTATCTTTTAACTAACTCCAGTCCAACATTGTAATGACCAGTGATACTTGATTCAATTGACTTTAATCACCATTATGCATACTAGCAGAAAAACTGCCCTCCAGGCATGTTTTCGCTAGTTCCTAAATTATTTTTATGCATTTTTACCTATTTTGTGTAATTTTTCTTTGTTATATCTAATTTTCCTTTGGATTCTTTTTTTTTGTTTTTTTCATAGAACTCACTTGTTCAGTAAATTTAGTGCATAACTACAGAAATGTGTCCCACTGAATTTGTTTCCTCATAACTTTCTTAATGAAAGTTTCTACATATACATTTCAGATGGTGTAAATTAGGATTATATTAGAATTTGTGGTGTAAAACTTTTTGAAAGAGAAGTATCAGACAATTTACATGCCTCAATTTTGTTTCTTCATAGCTTTCAGAAAAATGAGTATTTTTTAGTGAAATTTTTTACAAGGCGGTGCCCCAGCATGGCTACAGTCAAATGATGGAAACAAGTAAAAGATAAAAGATAACTTTCAGATGGTTTAGATTCTAATTATAAAAGAATTTAATGCAAAAGAAAAAAAAAAAAAAAAGGAACCCTAACTCTAATGTTGCAAAAGAAAAAAAAAAAATTCAACCTATGTGATCCTTGCAATTTCTGGCGTACTAAACAGCCATGAAGAGGATGAACTACCATCAAATTTGTTTAAAAGTGTCTGATTAAGATTGCAATAAAATAATGAAAGAAATATGTATGCTATAATTTGTACTAGCATTGTACTGCCCTTTCTACAAAGACTTCTTTCAGAGAATTTTCAGAAAAGGGTGGAATAGTCTTCAAAAGTAATTTTTTTTCAACACAACTGTAAAAAAATCATCAAAATGCATGAGGAAAACAAAACAAAGATGTATGAAATATCCTCTCCCCCATTTTGCTTGAACATTAAATTCCAATACGATCATAATCTACGCCATCTAAAACATAATTGCTGAAAATTTCATTAAGGAATATCCATTTTCCTGTGAGTTATGAAAAAACAAATTTGGGAGTGGAGGGGTACACTTCTGTAGTTATGCCTAACTGACATAAGTAAACTAAAGCCAATTTTCTTATTCAACTTCTGTTTCTTCAACAACACCATGTAATTATGAAAGGATACTGAACCAACACAATTTGGCTGACACTAAATTAAACTGATAAGTTGTAGAAAGTAGCATTGCAGGTGCTAGGGAAACCTTTATATTTTCACAAGTATAAACAGACATAATTTGAAATGTTGTATTGAATAAAATTTGTGATTGGAGCGTATACTTAAAACATTCAATAATAAACGAATCTTCAAACCACATTTTGATGAAGATATACTAAAACTGGAATTTAAAAACTATTTTACAAAGGGTCTAGTCTTTGATAATTGCTTTCTTTTAGTAAAAGTTACATTCCAGCTACTTGCAGCTTTCTCTATTGTAGTATAGATTATTATGCTGAACCTCATGAATGGGACCTCAAAGTGTAGAATTTGCCAACTCTAAACTAGATATTTGAAATCTAAGAAGCTCATTGCTGACTACACAAATCAATCTGCCCCAGCAGCACCACCAATAGCAATGATAATTGGCAGTAATAATAGAAAAAGCAGACCAGCAATGTTCCTATCATGGCATAGTGCTAAATGTAAAATTACTAAACTTCAGCTAAAGGAACAAATCACATAGTTTAGATTAAAATATTGGAATAATCTACATAAAAATAGTAGAATATTCAAATAAGTTCCCCCATTGGAACTTAAAATTTTAATCACCTCATCTATACCACCACACATTACATGAAGCTATTAAACATTTGCAGTTTACTGCATTACATGACATTGAATTACACCAAATTATGGTTTTAAAATGGTACAATGTTTATAAAAAACATCACCACCATTTCATACTGTGTGTTTTCTGCTTTATGAAGTCAGGTATAGTTTGTACAGTCTGAAATCTCTCAGAGATATGTCAGCAAGAAATTCAGGGGCTTTGTTTCCTTCTTTCTGTTTTTGAAAGGAAGAGCAGCAATATTCATAACTTTTACAGAACCCTAACAAACTGATGTAAGCTGGCTGATTTTTAAACTAAACATCTTGTAGGTTGAAGTTTGAGGGAGGAAGAACAAAGTGAAGTGTTTTATGTGATGCCTTGTTGAGGATACACAGTAGAAAGATGAATGGAGTAGACAATTAGTCTGGAGTGGAGAAAGTATACAGCTATTCTAGGGAATCAAAGACTATTGCAGCAGTAATAAAGGAAGCAGAGTGGAATCAATGTTAAATCTATTGACACACAGAATTGATCTCAGTTGTCATACTAAGTAATGCTAAGCATATTGAGCTAAGATCAACTTTCTTAAGCCACTCACTTCACCCCATCTTTTCAATAAAGCTTTAAGGAAACTATTAAATATGTAAACAGCAGGAGTACTACAGTGAATTTAGTGAAAATGTGTTTCCTGAGATTGGTTCAATCACAAAATAAGAAAACTAATTTCATGCATGTGAACTACCAAAAACAATAAGAACAACATTAAAAGCATGATAATAGCTAACAGCGACCACCCTCCAGGTAGTTTTCTACTAGCCACTTGATATTTTCATATTTGATTCCCAATTCTAATAATTTTTATGATATTTTACATCTAATGATTTCTTTGTATAATAGTGCCCACTTGCTTAGTAAATATTGCTTTCATTATTCTATCACAGTCATAATCTCTCTTTATTAAACAAACATCAAGGTAGTCCAACTACATTTAGTGTGCAAAAAAATAGCAGTGATAACAGAGATATTTTAATACCTATAGCATATCAAATAGCCATAGCAACAAATTCACTTGATAATTCTTAGATAACAACAGAAATGAAATAAGTCACATGAGTTCGAAGCTTCAGTAAGTTTTAATAAGTTGTCCAATATAATTTTTTTCCAGTATGTATAAACAATAAACTGAGGGCATTTACACAAAGAATTTAAATCAACAAAATACCTAATTTCCTTGTATGAAATAATTAAATAAAACTTGTAATGAAAAAATTGCAGTGAATATATATTAAGTAAGTTATTATTAATGAAAACAATTAGAGGTGGGAGAAAGAGAGAGTGAGAGACTGTTGCAAATGAAAATGAAACTTTCACCAGAACATATAAATATTGTTTATCAAATGTTAAAACCTACTCTGCAATGTTTATCAAATGTTAAAACCTACTCTGCTTACTCTTTTACTCTTTTACTTGTTTCAGTCATTTGGCAACAAATATTTAAATTTGTGACATTAAATAATAACAGATGCTTTGAAAGTGCCTTTTTATCCATATATATTAACAGAGGAATTTATAAAATTTTCCAGAGAGTCAAACCTATAAAAGCTCATTAAAACTATCTTGTTTCCAAATATTTAAATTTGTGAATTTGAAATATTCGATAACAAAAGGAAGTTCTGAAAGTAAATTTTCCTGAAAATTTCAATCTATAAAAAATCTCACTTGCTTAGAAAATATTTCTTTCAGCAATTTCGAAGTTGTAATATATCTCTAATTTAAACAAACTTCAAGGTAACCCAACAATGTTCAGCATGCTAGAAATAGCAGCGATCACATAGTTATTATTGTAAGCCTTATAGTGTTCCAAACAGCCATACCAACAAAATCACTTACTCTTTTCTCTCTTTTGCTTGTTTCAGTCAACTGACTGTCGCCATGCTGGAGCACCGCCTTTAGTTGAGCAAATCGACCCCAGGACTTATTCTTTGTAAGCCTAGTACTTATTCTATCAGTCTTTTTTGCCGAACCGCTAAGTTATGGGGATGTAAACTGTTATGTCTCAACGCTACTGCTATCTAGCACCTTCGGATGATCTCTACTCACCCACTACACAACTGCTACCCGACTGCTACTCAACACTCCTAGCACGGCCAGATTACCTCTATTTATATGTCTTGAGAGATCTTACTTCTTCGCCTGGGGGCGTCGACACAATATAAACACACCAGCATCAGTTGTCAAGTGATGTTGGGGAGACAAACACAGACACACAAACATATATATATACATATATACGACGGGATTCTTTCAGTTTCTGTCTACCAAATCCACTCACAAGGCTTTCGTTGGCCCAAGGCTATAGTAGAAGACACTTACCCAAGGTGCCACGCAGTGGGACTGAACCCAGAACCATGTGGTTGGTAAGCAAGCTACTTACCACACAGCCACTCCTGCGCCTTCTTAATTTTTTTTTTTTTTTTTAATTATACCAGTATATTAAAAAATTTTCATTTTATCAAAAATTTCATTTAACAAACTCCAGAAATTGATATTATTCTTGAAATTGTGTCTCATAGCATTCATTCATTCAATAAATAATTTTTTTACATTACGTATATAGAATAAACTGTGGATTTTGCAAATAGTGAATTAACACTTGAAATAAAAACATTCAAATAAATATATATTATATAATCATTAATGAAAATGGAGGTGAGAGAGAGTAAAAGACTGTTGCAAATGAATAATATTGTGTATTAAATATTAAAATCTATTCCACAGTAAATACAATGAATATTTAAATTTGTGAAAAACTTGTAGTTCAAATATTCAATGAACTTGAGAAAACGAAATTGCAGGAAATTTCTTGGAATATGAATTTCTAAAAAAATTTCCAGTCAAGCTTTCTTCTGGTAACTGTTACATAACTAATTAATAAGCAGCTTCCTCCATTATAATGTGGATTTCTAACATAGACAGAGTGCCACAAATTTTGAGGGAGAGTATAGTCATTGTTCTACTTCTACTTGTATATGATTGTACATTGCTCCCAATCTGTCAACTTCTAGAGTTTGTACCACAGTAACAACAATAATAATGAGAAGGAAGAAATTGATATGAAATTCAGTCTAGAAAAATGTGCCCAAACAAAGTTTGAACAGACGAAAATTAATAAAGTCCATTAATATCTTAATATGAGGGGATACCCAAAATTTTGGAATTTTGCAATATTATTTTATTCACTTAGTTTTACATTTACACTTTTATCACCTTCAAAGTATTCTCCATTTGAAGCAATGCATCAGCCCAGACACGTTTTCCACTATTCAAAGCAGTGCTGGATCTCTTCCGAGGTGATGCCTTTTAACACCTCTGTCGTTTTTTTCTTCACCTCTTTCACATCTGCAAATTCCGTAGCACCAGCTTTCATCACATATGATGACCTGTGAAAAACGGTCCAGATCAACTTCCAACTGTTCTTTCAGTTCATGACGGGCATTCAGTCGTGACTACTTTTGATCTTCTGTGAGCAAGCAAGGCACAAATTTGCTACAACTCTTTTCATTTGCAATTCCTCACTCAAAATTCATTGGCAGGAGCTCCAGGACACACCAATCATATCAATAAGTTCATCAATTGTTCAGTGATGGTCTTCCAAGATCAGTTCATGAATTTTCATGTTTGCATTCGTTCAGGATGACCTCCTGAATGAGGTTGGTTTTCAAGCAACAAGTGGCCATTCCAAAAGTGTGGAAACCACTTGTAAACTTGTGTTTTGCTCATGGCAGTGTTCTTGTAAGCTGTTTGAAGCATGACAACTGTTTTGGCCACCGTTTTCCCCAGCAGAAAACAGAATTTTATGGAAACACACTGTTCCTTTGTCTCAGCCATTCTAAAACATCGACAAATGGGAGAAGCATTGCAAAACAAAGATGCATGATGTGACAGTAAGACTTCACCTGACACTGGTTAGCAGACAGATGCCTGAGGGTCATATTAAGTATTTTCCTAGTGGCAGAAGCCTGAACTACAACGGTCCCACAGAGAACGTTTCCAGTTACTTTTGGGTACCCCCCTGTAGAAGAAAACAGAGATAAGAAAATTAGACTAAACACAGACTAACAAATACTTAGGGATTAATGAACTTGAAAGAGTCATCATAGTTCATTCATCTTTGTCAACAATGACCAAAGACATCACATGGGAGAAGGTGTGTGCTCACAAGGCTCTGCTGCAGACCAGGCACTGGTGGTCTGCTGGGAGTTGGTTCTGGACTTGTACAGTTCATTTCCTTTGTTCCCCTGCAATCCTGTTCTATTTGAAGGAGGTAGCACTTTTGTTGGTACAGCTTCACCGGACAGGGCAGTCTTGCACTTTGCATGCACTTGTCTTCTGCCAGTTTGTTGTAAAATAGTCTCTTGGGGAGCCATGTGTCAAGTATTTGAACAAGGTGGCCTGCCCACCTGGCTTGTGCTCTCTTCAGCAGTGTGTAAATGCTTGGCCATTTAGTTTGAGAGAGGACCTCTGTGTCAGGGACCATGTCTTGCCAGATGATTTTCAATAGCTTTCTGAAGCACTTCATGTGGAGGTGGTTTAACATTTTGACATGGTATTTGTAAACCATCTACGTTTTACAGGCATACAGTGGTGTAAACAGTACAACTGCTTTGTATACCTTCAGCTTAGTGACCAGCCTGATGCCTCTCCCTTTCCACACCGATTCACGTAGCTGCTCAAATACTGAGCTTCTCTTTGCAATGCATATGTTGGCTTCCTTTTCAATGTTCACAGATCTGGAAAGTGTGATGTTGAGGTACATGAACTTATCAGCAACCTTCAGAGATTCCCCTTTGACAGTGATAGCTGGTTCCATTTATCGTTTCTGCGGGACAAGTCAGTGTATGACTTCCATCTTCTGAGTACTGATTGTGAGGCCAAAGTTGTTGCAGCGAGTGGAAAAGTAGTTCATGTTCTGCTGCATCTGGGTCTCTGTGGCAGCATTGAGTGCACAGTCATCTGTGAACAGGAAGTCATGCACTGAGTCCTCTTCCACCTTGGTCTTGACCTGTAACCTCTGCAGGTTGAAGAGTTTGCCATCAGTCCTGAATCTGATTTTGATGCTGGTCTCATCACCATTGCAGAAAGCATCCTAAAGTTAGCATGTGGCAAAAGATCATGTCAACTGTCCTATGGCCCTCTCTGAAGCCACACTGACTCTCTGGCAGATGCCCATCTTCCATGTGCTGAGTGAGGTGGTTAAGGAGGACTCAAGTATCTTGCTTGCAATAACAAGAAATGCTTTGATGGTTGCCACAGAACTGCTTGTTTCCTTTTCTCTTGTGGAGGTGGACAATAGACGCATCTTTGAGCTCCTGAAAGAGATTAGTGGCTAAAAATATTGAAAAGGTGAGCAGAGCACTTCAACAACATTCTGAACAGGCGTTCCTCTATCAATGCTGAGGCCATTGCTTGCATGCTCCAAGTTGACATCAATACATCTCTGGCAGAGCCTTCAATGGAAGCAGAGGTCTAGAAAACAATTAAGCTTCTCTCAAATGGCAAGGCACCAGGCTCTGACTCCATCCCAGCTGAAATATACAAGGCAAGAGGACCAGTCTTGGCACAGAAGCTCACTAATCTCTTTCAGGAGCTCAAAGATATGTCTATTGTCCACCTCCACAAGAGAAAAGGAAACAAGCAGTTCTGTGACAACCATCAAAGCATTTCTTGTTATTGCAAGCAAGATACTTGAGTCCTCCTTAACCACCTCACTCAGCACATGGAAGATGGGCATCTGCCAGAGAGTCAGTGTGGCTTCAGAGAGGGCCATAGGACAGTTGACATGATCTTTGCCACACGCTAACTTCAGGAGAAGTGCCAGGAACAGAACTAAGGCCTTTGACACCATCAGTCATGAGAGACTTTGGAAGACCATAGGAAAGTTCAGCTGCCTGGACGGCTTCATCAGCGTAGTGTGACAGTTCAATGGCAGCATGTTCACTGGAAAATGGAGATTGTTCCAACTAGACAAAGTACAACATGCACAAATGACGGAAAAGATTGGAAAAGAATTGTAGAGAGACATTAGATGAATATCTAAAATAGAGCTAAATGCAAAAGTAAATTTTAAAATTATAGTAAAATAAGGTAATAAGCATCAATACTGTCCCAGTAATAAGTTATTGTAATAATATGTGTAACTGAATTCTTAGAATCAAGACTAGATTAAGTAAACAAGAAAACCAATGAATGCATTCAGAACACATCACCCAAAATTCTACATAGAATGAATATATTAACCATGAATACATGAATAAAACAAAAGATTGTTTTCTGTCTTCAAGAAGTTAACATATATAAGGCAGACTAATGTAAGAATAGTGACAAGAAAGGAGAAACAAAACTGAAACTACAATAAAATAAAATAATAAAAGTTGAAGTAAAACTGAGTTTACAGAATGTCATGGAAAAGAGCTTACATGACCAATACCAGGTAGATAACAAAAAAAAAAAAAAAAAAAAAAAAAAAAAAAAATCAGCACCGACTGAGATGCCCAGAACTCAACACAGACTAAATTATTTTTGATTGCATCACAAAGTACCAAATATGTACAATGTAGTAGAATGCAAAATGTACAATGTGAGTAAACAATCAGTCATATTGTTTTTGGCAGACCAAACTTGGGGAGGAGGAGTGTTCGTTTTTCCTTGTGCAAGTATGTACAGGCAGGACAAAGCAGACACACTAGAAATCACACCAACATTAGGAAATACTCACAAAAACAAGATGGTATAGACATATACAGATAAGGCCTCTCAAAATGACAGTGACCATACTCTGGAACAATGCATAAAAAGAGTGGTTTAGCCAAATTGGCCTAATAATTATGAAAAATATTCTACTTTATACCTCAATTCCAGCAGATGACAAGAAATAGAGAACCTATAAAGTACTGGAAATAAAGAAATCAAAATGAGGGCTGACAACCTAAACAATCCTTATAATATTAGGTGTCTTGGAAAAGAGATAGAGATCCCCAACTCTCCAAACTTTAGGACTTCAACATATATACAACATACAGACAACAGCAATAGCACTTCCTTCTCTCCTTTCTTTTTCAAGTGAAATTCAGAAGAGTTAATGAGGGCTTGGCCAACCTAGCCCACCATACAACCTCTTTCATTAAGGCCACCAGACATATAGACACTGCCTTTCTTGATGAAAGGAAGATAGTGGGACAGTCTTCATTGTGGACTCAGCTGGATCCATCCTACACATTACAGCAGCTGTTCAACATAAACCCACAAGTCAACAATGTTCAGGCACTGGACAAGTATGTGCAGAACAGTTTTGTCACTCTGCCTACATCTCAAGGAAACCTGATTGGCAGTGCTTCCATTTCTGTAGAGTTTATCTTGAACCAGTTATACACCTTGGTAGCACAGCCAGTTCAAGGATTTTTTAATATTATTCATGAGTCCTAATCTAAAAATCATCTGGAACAGACCAGCTAGTTGATTTTTGTCAATAGTCAGAGTTCCCCAAGAATGCTGTTGCTCTTGTCTGCTACTACCCCACTATAGAACACCATGGTGAAAATTCCATCAACAGCACTACCCAACTGGCAAAAGTTCATGTGTGCTTGATTATATTCCAGATACTAAGTGCCCTGCTTCAGTCTATGCTTGACCCAAGACTGCAACCCTGTCAAAGAGATGAGCAGTGGAAATGCAGGTCTAACAAACAGTGACCATATCTGTTCACTATCAAGGAATTGCAAGAGAGGTCATGAGCTCACTGCATGTCTGTGCACCATCAGCCAATGCATGCCCATTGATTCAGCCAGTGTTGACAGCAAATGGAGCATCTGACAAGTGGGACATGTCTCTTCCACAGTAAATGGAAGAGTGGGCACTCCAGGTCAGACAAGGTAACAGTGATTTTGTGGAATTTCTACAGGTAGCCCTTGAAAGTCTCCCTCTTTTGGGGAATTGTTCATTGTTAATATTTCATTATTACTGTTATTTTTCTGTTTACACATTCTTTCATGTAATCTCACAATGTATCATCCTGTAACATTCTCGATCTTTAGATAAACCCTTAGTGGTTAATAAAGAAACAATTATTATTATTAAGGCAGCAAACTGGCAGAATTGTTAGCACGCTAAATTCCTTAGCAGTATTTCTTCCAACTCATTACATTCTAAGTTCAAATTCTACTGAGGTTGACTAGACCCTTCCCAATAGGAGAGGTCTACTCAATGATGGTCAGGCATAATATATGATAGAAGCAATGTAAGTGTTCATCACCTCTGCCTGATCTTTCAGGGATAGCTTTCCTTTGATCCATTTCAGGGTGAGATTAACCACCCTACTTATCAATTTGTCCCAGTTTTCCTCAACTTGGAGATCTGGACTAAAGCAGATCCCAGAGGAATTTAAATGGTTCATTTGCCCTATAACACTGTTGGACAGCATGGACCTGCCTCTCTAAGTGCCAAGCTGCAGGCCCACTGACTTTTCTTGATTGATTATTGCTCCTGTCACCTTGTAGCTCCTTAGATCAGTGCCAATTGCCTCAATATGCTTGGTATCCAACACCATCATGGTGACATTATATGCATATGTTAACATAATTCTTCCACATCCTAGTTGACAGGGGATGCCCAACATCTCTAGTTTCCACAGTAGTGGCTCAAGAGACAGTACATACAGAAAA